>NC_092293.1:16580707-16587605 GCF_036320965.1 Panulirus ornatus | reverse complement strand
TCGGCATCATGTGTGACAACCAAGATTGGACCAAAACTCGTTGGGAACAGGAACGATACTATTCTGGTATCATGTGCTCGAATGGCGCAAGGAAATCACCAACGAAATGGCAATAGAAAATGGAGAAACCGCCCCAACGCAATCATGAAGGCCGTGCAAGAGAAGATCGAGAAGGAATCGGTTGAGAGACATAACGCTCACCGTATATTGAAATTTATACCCCACACTTCCCCTGATCCTCCAGACACAGCCAGTCCCAGAGACCACCAGCCCGCTTCCCCAGACACAGCAAGTCCACAGAGACCAACCAGCCCGCTCGAACCCAGACACAGCACAGTCACAGAGCCACCAGCCCGCTCCCCAGACACAGCAAGTACAGAGGACCACAAGGCCCCCCGCCGGTCCCACCAGACACAGAGCCATCACAGAGACGCCAGCCCCGCCTCCGACACGCCAGACACACAGCCCACCAGCCCCGTCGCCCCACACAGAGCCACAAGAACCAGATATTTGAGCAGGCACAAATAATTTCTCGATGAGTTTTTTTTTTGCCTTTCCACAGGAGAAGAACTGATGAGTTTGCCTTATAACAGACAAATTGTTAGAAAAAGGAATCATATAAGGTTCACGGTTATGGAGTGAGATTCTTTGACGGAGCTGTGCTGCCCTACTAGCACAGCCTACCAAAAGGGTGGGATCTTTGCTGTCGTGCAGTAAACCTCATAGGGCGGAGTCCGGCCTACACTTTCTTTACCGAGGAAAAGATCTCTGCACTAATATTGAGTATTCTACTCCGGTTGGCATCAGGTAAACCACCCATCCCCCCCGAACTTGGTTACCTTTCGTGGTGGGGGGACTTCAATGGTTGGGCAGTAGCAACCATGTTGGTGCTATTCTTGTTCAAGCCATTAACGAAAAACCAAGCATCTTGAACGAATTGTCGAATAAATTCACGATGGTTCAAAACTGAGCGCGAAAGTGGTTTCTCAATTTGTCAGACAAATGTTTGTGGCGTTTCGGCTGAAGGCGGGAGACGGTATGGGCCGCTGGTCATGAGGGAATAGAGGAAGATTGGCAACCGCCCAGCAGCGTGTCCTAATACATGGTGGAAGGGCACTCATGTAAGGTGGTGCAGAGAGGCCCACAGCAGTAACACGGGAAACGGAAAAACCAAAACAGCAATCTTGATCATCAGAAGGCTATCCAATGCTTCATAGTAGATAAGGACGATTATTGTATGGTTTCGCTCATGAGGATGAAAATCTTAGCGTGAAAATCAACAGTGAAATAACTATAGTTAGTGTTAGTGACGTGGAATTTCCGTATTCTGTGGTCCTTAATAGTAAAACGAAACTTTTTCGTTTTCTCCATCAATCTAGATGTGTTGTTAGCCCACCATCCCTTAAGGTTGTAGAGGTAATGGTAACTACAGAGGTCATGACCTCAGCCGACTTTTGTGATGGAAAGTGCAGAAATTGGTAAGGCATATACTATAAGATTATATAAGTTGGTGATGAATAAATGTGGTAATAAAATTTAGACTTCCTGTGCCCGATTCATTAATTCAAACTCCAGGTAAGTTATGACTCTAACGCATGGGGAATAAGCTTACGTGCACACGGCTTGAAATGTGGGACTTTCCCTTCATTACCACTATGTTGTGCTGAACTGAATAATGTAGAATTACCGAAGACGAAAACTAAGATAGGAAATCAATCTACATAAAAAATGAAAGCGCACGCTCTTGTGTTTGATATGTGTGTGTGTTGTGTGTGATGTGTGTGTGGGTGTGTTGTGTGTGTTTGCGTGTGTGTGTGTGTGTGTGTGTGTGTGTGGTTTGTGTGTGTGGTTTTGTGTGTGTATACTACTTTAATCATTATCACGAGAGAGTTTTGAGGAAGATTTGTACACTCGAGTTGCCCCGTCTCTTAACCTTGTAAGTGAAAATATGTATTTACACTCCTATGTGCGCTCACACACACACACACACCACACACACACACACACACACACCACATATCCCTATAATATTACTACTATTCTCTTCAGAAGATATCTTACAACCTTAATAAAAAAGCCAAAGAAAAATGTTAAAAACTACATATGATTTCCACACGTTTAGATAAATGTTATGGTATTGAAATGTGGCGGAAAAATGCCTTATATATTAACAAACTGTGATTGAGGACTTAAAGAATCTGTACACACATAATGAATTCTTGTGATCAAATGATTAATTTATTGATAAATATGTTATTGTGCTGCATTATAATGATGTTCAGAACCAAGGTTCTTTAACCTGAAATCAGTGAAAAACTATAAGAAATAAAATGGATCTGTTATAACATAAAACGAATTAGAGTGATTACCACACAATATAAATCTTACTGTGGGTAATCTAAAAACAAAATCCATTAGCAAGGAAGCTATTTTAAGGCAGGACAATTCATATTTTAACAAAATAATTTACCTCCTACATCCCTTTTCTTTCGTCACCATTTCTTGTGTTTACTACTATCACGAAATATCTTTTACGTAACATAAAAAATTCTGTAATAGGTATTTGATTAATGAGCTTCAACGACGCATGTATAACTCATTCGTTTAGTGAAGTTCATTTCGTGTAATGGATCATGCATGTACAAAGCTGTGTCTATCCACACAAGGTGTTAACACGACTCGGCTAAAGATAACTCATACATATATATGTCTTTATGAATATTTGTAAATTTGTATCTCACTGTTACGAACAGACCTACGGTTGACGAATCATAGTTTGTCGCTTGTAATTGATCAAGCATTACGAAGGTGTGTCCGATTGCCACAGGAGCTACTGAACCCCCTGGTAAAGGTATTATAACAAGTTTGTTTCCTTAACCCTTCGAGTTATTCGTATGCTTCATCTCTGCTTGATCCTTGCAAGGCATTTATGATGTGTAATTCTCTTAATTCTTATCATATAATTAACAGGTTGAGGTGGCAGAACACGCTGTTCATCATGGTCACGTACCACTCTGTTCCATCTATTATTCCAAAAGTTGTTACCGGACTCAACTCCATAAGTCGTTCCACAACAATGAATGACAAGTACCCTTTGGGAAAAGGCCTGTATCACATAGACCAAGGGAAGGTGAAGAAATACACAGTCTCATCGAAAACCGTTTCGCGTCATAGATAAGTGCCATCATCCCCTTCTCCTGTGTAGAGTGCAGCACCACGAAGGTGTAGGAGCGCCATCAAAGGTGTGCTGGTGGATGTGTGTAACCTGCTCACAAAAGAAGAAACAACCAACACGCTGGGCTGAGCCTCAGGACCTGTTACCCTCCTCCTGAGAAGGACTATTTTTTTTGTGTCCCCTACTCATCACACTCCTGAGAACCCCACAAAATACTCCTCCCGAATTCCTTTCCTACCCAACACCCTTTCCCTCTACATAGTCAGTAATCAGACAGACATTCATGCTTCATATGCAGCTACCTGCTGACCTGGACGATCATTTATGTTGAACTTATGGTTCACATTCTGGCTTCATGACCACAAGCTGATAGCCCTTAAATCCAACAACATATATACATCCTGTTATACCACTGATGTTACGTCTGACGTATGTATGGAGCGGCTTGATGACCTTACCCTGCTGATGGCTAATATTCGACTGGTTATCATCTTGCAAATTATGTTATTTGTTTTGGCTTTTCCGTACGTACACAATCTGGTTAACGAACTTTATCTTGTTGACATAGCAGTAAATTGTGCAGAGACAGTAACACAAACGTGTTACAGAGCCCGTGTGATACAGGGGCCACGAGCCAGCAAGGAAACCTGACGAATCTGAAAAACAAGAAATGACCTGTTAGTAAACTAGATCAGAGAAGGGCACGTCCACACTCTAGATGTAGGCCGTCAACCTAGAAAATCTAACAACGACAACACACAACAGGTCGGTGAAAGACCCTCACCTAGTGTGACAACGCAAGAGATAACGAGCTACCGAGGAGACCTGCTGGTGACTCTAACAATAACCAACTGTACAGTCAAACCAGATCTATCAAGAACGGGCTTGTCGTAAGACACAGGAGGCCCCAAATGTTCAGGCCGGACACCTACAACAATCTAACAACAACAATGCTATCTACCTATTTGTTGTCATATAAGAAATCCTGACTCCATAAACTGTTGATGATAGTAGATGCTTCACGTGCAGAGATGATCCATCATAACACACGACAAAGGTCCACTACTGACGCTCCGCCTCCTCGTTCAACTCTGGGCTAACTGCGAGCTACAAGGAACAAGCCTCCCCAGACCACCATGTGCCTCACCTTACAACTGCTATCACAGATAGAAACTCTTCTGACAATTAACTGCCACGTTGGTGTCTTACTGAGCTGTGTTGACATACCCACTCCCACACCTTCTGTATACGTATGGCTGGTGAACAGGAATAGGGTCTCCTCCCAACACCGGTCACGAACATTCTCCTATAATTCTTATTTTGTTTATTATAAAAGGAATACATATAGTAACGGGAGCCTAGCTAGTGATTATTACGCCTAAGTCCACACCAGAAGACTGTTTATAGATATACAAAATACCACAGAAGACAATGCATAAGGATATGGTCCTATGTTGTGTGTGCACAGCCAGACACGGAAGCCACACACACACCACCGTCCGTGTATGACTGCTAGGAGAACATAAACCCCAGGTTGTATATACTAGACGAAATGATTGCACATCAATTGGAATATGACAATAACACAACTTATCCAAAAATATAAAGTGTATGTTCGTTCTGGTAAGTTAAGTAAGTACCTTATATTGATTTATTAATTCCAAACACATTTATTATTTAATTGTATAATTACTACCTGTCACCTATTACGTAGCACTTAGAACATGTGGTTCAAAATATAATAAAAATATCCATAATGGTTATTAGCAAAAATGTTCTAATTATGTTTGATGCAATAAGGAATATTGCATAAATTGACTAACCTTGGTAGCTTGATTCTACAGAAGTGCTGTCAATTTGCTTTGTAGTATAACACAACAATCCTAAATTGTCTAGGCTCAGTCTCTCTCCGGCGTGACTCTCATCTGCTGAGAACACCTGCCAACAGAGGCAGGCAGCTGACACACCTGGATATGGCAACTGATGCAGGCAGCCGACAACACTGGATATGGCAACTGAGCAGGAGGCTGGAGACACCTGAGTACCGGAAGCAACTGAAGACTTTGATAAAATGAATAATTAGTCAGTGATTTTCTAGGTGTATGGCGAGATTTTCAACTTACCTATAACGATGATAAATAAGGTTTAATTGTGTTTTGTCTGAGGCTGACGAGTGTTGGCAAGATTTGACCAGACTGCAGCAAGATACGCGTAGGCAAGCGATCACTGCTAGGAAAACCAGACGTTATGAAGAAGCAAAAGTGTGAGTAAACGTCTTGTCAATGTTATGTGAGAAGTGAGAGAGAGAGAGCGAGAGAGAGAGTAGAGAGAGAGAAGGAGAGAGAGAGAGATAGAGAGAGCGCGAGAGAGAGAGAGGAGAAGACAGACTGTGCTTAACTAAGATGTATCAGGGGTCAGAAAAACACAAAGAAGAAGAACGGGAAAGAGAAGGAAAAGAAGAAGGTAAACAAATATCAAAGATCCGTCATAATGTGTTTCCCACAAAGTACTAGGCTCAGTTTTTAGATATCAGATGAAGATGCTGGAAGAATAGTTTTGTGTAATATCCTTAAATTCTCTGTGACTCCAGATAACTCCACTCACTCCACTTGTGCATATGTGAGCAGGTTCTATAACCGCAGAGCAACAGTCACATCTGAACAATATGTGGGAACATGGATTTTTTTTCATGACCTACTACGCAAAATAAAATAATCATAATTGATTGTAAATATGTTGCAAAGATTAAAATCAATGAGATTTATACTAAGTACCTCATGACGGAGAAGCCAGACTCCTGCTTGAACATTGACTTGCCATTATTACGGGTTTGTTCACATATAATAGCCAAGACTACCTCTTCAATCATTAGATGTTTTGGATGGGAAAGATATTGCTTCCTACACACCGCAATGGCCCACCCAGAGGTTTGGTTACACTGACTGATATAATTTTGTCAAAATTTATACATCAACCCCCACTAGTCCAACCCAGTATAACTAAGACAAATACATATTCTTTTATTTAATCCCTAAAAATATTAGCAAATCATAGGTTGTTACAGTAACCTTCAATCAGTGTTGTCATGAAGTCCCTACTTGTCCATACCATCAACACAAGTAACTACTTTTCATTACTTCTTGTTTTATTCTCTGATGCTCCTTTACGTCATTATATATACCAAGATATCTGAGACATATCTATGGTCCATATATTGAACTTTACAGTCTTTATATATAGCAAGATATCTTGATGACCATATCTATGGATCATATATTGAACATTACAATCTTTATATAAGCAAGATTTCTTGAGGACATATCTAGGTCATATATTGATCATTTATTTACAATTCTTTATATATAGCAAATCTCTTAGACATATCTATGGTCATATATGATGCTTACAGTCATTATATATAGCCAGATAACTTGAGACATATCTATGGCCCAGGTATTGATCTTTTTTTCTCTGTTTGTTTGTTGTCATATGGAAAGTTCATGGTAAATGAAAGGTTCATTGTTGTCAGGCTAAAATCTAAGGTCTGGTCTGTATCAATCATCAAACCTGCTTTCTGGGGGTACCTGTATCACATGACCCTCATGGTGTGGCCTTCGAGGGAAATGTAATCGGTAAGTCCTAACATATGGGAGGCTTCTAATAGCCTGGTAATGTTGTGTCATACTTCATCTTTATGCACAAACCTTCGTCATTGTGTTGCCA
>NC_092293.1:16571917-16580607 GCF_036320965.1 Panulirus ornatus | reverse complement strand
ATCATCACTGGCCAGAGGCGAAGGTGGTGGGGGAGATGACGCAAGAACCTCATCCCCAAAGTTTCGGATGAGTTGCGAGTCTTGTTTGGGGAAAGAGATTCAAGAGCGTTAGTGTGGTGCTGGGAACCTCTTCATAAGTGGTGTAAAGGGGATCGGGGATGATCCTGTATAAACCCTTAGGTGAATAAGGAGGACAATCAAGTGGGGGTTTGGGGAGAATGAAGGTTGTCGAGTGGGTTTTGATCTTAGGTTAGCAGATGGTCCAAGCGTTTACATGAGTTTCCGTGAGAAAGACAGACAGACAACTGGAGACCTGATTGGCCCACGACTGGGTCTCAAGGTTGAGGAAGAGAGAGATGATTGGCCACTGGAGGATTGGTTGATAATACAGACGTGATTCCGTCCATTTTAGCTAATCATCCAAAAGAGACGCCAAGAAGCCTGGAGGATTAGAAACGAAGAAGTGGAAGTTGAAGACGAAGAACTGGAAGCTGGAGACGAAGAACTGGAAGTTGGAGACTATGAACTGGAAGTTAGAGACGAAGAAATGGAAGTTGGAGACGAAGAACTGGATATTGGAGACGAAGAAATGGAAGTTGGAGACGAAGAACTGGAAATTGGAGACGAAGAAATGGAAGTTGAAGACGAAGAACTGGAAGTTGGAGACGAAGAAAAGTTCGAGACGAAAAACTGGAAGTTGGAGACTAAGAAGTGGACGTTGGAGACGAAGACCTGGAAGTTGGAGACGACCTTTCGGGAAAGGTACATTAAAGACGATGGCTTTCACAGATGTCTCCAAGTTACGAATTAAAACGTCCTCTAGAACTTGCTCTGGAACTCTGTGTTCAGAGCTTGGCTGGTGATTATATTATGGTCGAGAACCGTGATGGAAATCAGCTTAGGTGAAAAACTACAGAGGTCTTGCGTTTCTCGAGGATTGTGGAAGTACAGATGACGAAGCACTGGACGACAGATGAGATCTATAAGACCACCGAAGTGATGAGGGTTAGTGGGATTTGTTGAATCTATATACATCTTACGAAATACGAGTACTTCAGAGTACACTGGAGCTCGCGATGATAGCAATGGGCTTTAATTCCATGAGAGGCAACGTGTTGTACACTTCAGTACTGGGGATATATTGAGCCATCTGCTGCGTGGAGGCATTGACGATGAAGATGCAGTGTCTCTGTCCAATTCAGAACTCCATGCAGGGTTTCATAAGCATGTTCATGGGCGTAGCTGAGTGCTTTATCTTGAGGCTGGAGACTTCAGATCGCCAGTGTTGGGTAATGGGACTGGAACATTGACTGCTTAACAGAAGGTGTCCAGATGGGGGCACCTCTGGCAGGTGATGGCAGACTGGTTCTGACTTGATTGGAAAATGAGACAGGGATAGAGCCGAGGACCTCATTGTTCATGATCCACCCGCCTCCTTCAGTTCCCCCCACACACACACCGACTGCTGATGCTGAACTGTTTCAGCTGTCGCACTGTAACTTCGAAAATCAGGAACCTTTCCCCATAGCCATTATCATCGTGAACTGTTCAGCCCAGAAGAGACTTAAGAGCTATGTAAGGAAACCATAGCCTCCTTGCTTCTGCAATACCTCCCACCAGAACTCAGTGGTTGAGTATGGCTTTAAAACCTTTTGTGGTCTTTGTTAAGGGATGTGGATCGTTTTATTAATCTCTTGAGAGCAATTGCTAGACATTCTTATCGTTTCTAAGCTTACCTTCAGGATGGAGGCTGGTGTTTATAACCCTAAGGGAGAATAGTAAAATATTGATGGCATGTAGGCTATGTGACGGTAGTGATGTGATGGTCTTCATTCGTTTTAGTGTGTGAGTGTGTGTGTGTGTGTGTGTGTGTGGGTGTGTGTGGGTGGGTGTGTGTGTGTGTGTGGGTGGGTGTGTGTGGATGGGTGGATGGGTGGGTGAGTGGGTGTGTGTGTGTGTGTGAGGGTGGGTAAGTGTGTGTGTGTGTGAGGGTGGGCAAGTGTGTGTGTGTGTTTGTGTGTGTGTGTGTGTGTGGGTGTGTGTGGGTGGGTGTGTGTGTGTGTGTGGGTGGGTGTGTGTGATGGGTGGATGGGTGGGTGAGTGGGTGTGTGTGTGTGTGTGAGGGTGGGTAAGTGTGTGTGTGTGTGAGGGTGGGTAAGTGTGTGTGTGTGTGTGTGTGTGTGTGTGTGTGTGTGTGTTACTCATAATCTATCTTGTCCTTCATATGAGTCCTTAAGCTCCTTTTCATTCTCATTTTGGGTCATCGTAACACCACTAACAAGGGATCCTACTTCACTGCAATGATGGTACATCAGACTTTCCCATCATAACAGCGTCTTACAACTTCATAAACCCTTTTTACCTCGAACTGGGTTAGGTTGGGTTCAAAGGTTTACTTCCTGCAGACGTAATATCAGAGCGATCGATTGATGGGTCAGGAGTTCAGTTGCACTGCGAGTTCAGTTGCACTACAGCGTCCAAAGGGAGGAATGCAATAACTCATCAAGTAATGCAAAGAGAAAAAATGGGAACGGGGCAAGATACACAACTCAACAATGCTTTATGACTCCGAGCCCGACCAGTGCTGAAGGACGTCGTAAGAATAGAAGAAGAGTAAGTATACATACATTTATTTATATTTATTGTATTTTGTCGCTGTCTCCCGAGTTAGCGAGGTAGCGCAAGGAAACAGACGAAAGAATGGCCCAACTACACCCACATACACATGTATAAACATACACGTCCACACACGCAAATACACATACCTATACATCTCAACGTATACCTACACACACAGACATATACATATAAACACATATATATAATTCATTCTGTCTGCCCTTATTCATTCCCCTCGCCACCCCGTCACACATGAGATGACAACCCCCTCCCCCCGTCTGTGCACGAGGTAGCGCTAGGAAAAAACAACAAAGGCCACATACGGTCAAACTCAGTCTCTCGCTGTCATGTATATTGCACAGAAACCACAGCTCCCTTTCCACATCAAGGCCCCAAAAAATTTTCCATGGTTTATCCCAGACGCTTCACATGCCCTGGTTCAATCCATTGAAAGCACGTCGACCCCGTTATACCACATCGTTCCAATTCACTCTATTCCTTGCACGCATTTCACCCTCTTCATATCCAGGCCCCGATCACTCAAAATCTTTTTCACTCCATCTTTCTACCTCCAATTTGGTCTCCCACTTCTCCTCGTTCCCTTCACCTCTGACACATATGGCCTCTTGGTCAATCTTTCCTCACTCATTCTCTCCATGTGACCAAACAAAACCATTTCAAAACACCCTCTTCTGTTCTCTCAACCACACTCTTTTATTACCACACATCTCTCTTACCCTTACATTACTTACTCGATCAAACCACCTCACACCACATATAGTCCTCAAAAATCTCATTTCCAGCACATCCACCCTTCTCCGCACAATTCTATCTATAGCCCGCGCCTCGCAATCATGTAACATTGTCGGAACCACTATTCCTTCAATCATACCCATTTTTGCTTTCCTAGATAACGTTCTCGCCTTCCACACATTTTTCAACGCTCCCAGAACTTTCGCCCCCTCCCCCACCCTATGACTCACTTCAGCTTTCATGGTTCCATCCACTCAAAATCCACTCCCAGATATCTAAAACACTTCCTTCCTCCAGTTTTTCTCCATTAAAACGTACCTCCCAATTGACTTGTACCTCAACCCTACTGTACTTAATAACCTTCCTCTTATTCATACTTACTTTCAGCTTTCTTCTTTCACACACTTTACCAAACTCAGTCACCAGCTTCTGCAGTTTCTAACCCGAATCAGCCACCAGCGCTGTATCATCAGCGAACAGCAACTGACTCACTTCCCAAGCTCTCTCTTGCATTCACCTCCCTAAAAACCCCATCCATAAACAAATTAAACAACCATGGAGACATCACACACCCCTGCCGTAAACCGACATTCACTGAGAACCAATCACTTTCCTCTCTTCCTACTCGTATACATGCCTTACATCCTCGGTAAAAACTTTTCACTGCTTCTAACAACTTGCCTCCCACACCATATATTCTTAATACCTTCCACAGAGCACCTCTATAAACTATATATATACATATAAATATATATATATATATATATATATATATATATATATATATATATATATATATATATATATATATATATATATATATATATTATTATTTTTTTATTATACTTTGTCGCTGTCTCCCGCGTTTGCGAGGTAGCGCAAGGAAACAGACGAAAGAAATGGCCCAACCCCCCCATACACATGTATATACATACGTCCACACACGCAACTATACATACCTACACAGCTTTCCATGGTTTACCCCAGACGCTTCACATGCCTTGATTCAATCCACTGACATCACGTCAACCCCGGTATACCATATCGCTCCAATTCACTCTATTCCTTGCCCTCCTTTCACCCTCCTGCATGTTCAGGCCCCGATCACACAAAATCTTTTTCACTCCATCTTTCCACCTCCAATTTGGTCTCCCTCTTCTCTTCGTTCCCTCCACCTCCGACACATATATCCTCTTGGGCAATCTTTCCTCACTCATTCTCTCCATGTGCCCAAACCACATCAAAACACCCTCTTCTGCTCTCTCAACCACGCTCTATTCATTTCCACACATCTCTCTTACCCTTACGTTACTCACTCGATCAAACCACCTCATACCACACATTGTCCTCAAACATCTCATTTCCAGCACATCCATCCTCCTGCGCACAACTCTATCCATAGCCCACGCCTCGCAACCATACAACATTGTTGGAACCACTATTCCTTCAAACATACCCATTTTTGCTTTCAGAGATAATGTTCTCGACTTCCACACATTCTTCAAGGCCCCCAGAATTTTCGCCCCCTCCCCCACCCTATGATCCACTTCCGCTTCCATGGTTCCATCCGCTGACAGATCCACTCCCAGATATCTAAAACACTTCACTTCCTCCAGTTTTTCTCCATTCAAACTCACCTCCCAATTGACTTGACCCTCAACCCTACTGTACCTAATAACCTTGCTCTTATTCACATTTACTCTTAACTTTCTTCTTCCACACACTTTACCAAACTCAGTCACCAGCTTCTGCAGTTTCTCACATGAATCAGCCACCAGCGCTGTATCATCAGCGAACAACAACTGACTCACTTCCCAAGCTCTCTCATCCCCAACAGACTTCATACTTGCCCCTCTTTCCAAAACTCTTGCATTCACCTCCCTAACAACCCCATCCATAAACAAATTAAACAACCATGGAGACATCACACACCCCTGCCACAAACCTACATTCACTGAGAACCAATCACTTTCCTCTCTTCCTACACGTACACAAGGGTAAAGGGGAAGAGTGGTTTGGGAATGTCTGGGGAGTAAAGTCAGGGGTTAGTGAGAGGACAAGAGCAAGGGAAGGAGTAGCAATACTCCTGAAACAGGAGTTGTGGGAGTATGTGATAGAATGTAAGAAAGTAAATTCTCGATTAATATGGGTAAAACTGAAAGTTGATGGAGAGAGGTGGGTGATTATTGGTGCATAGGCACCTGGGCATAAGAAGAAAGATCATGAGAGGCAAGTGTTTTGGGAGCAGCTGAATGAGTGTGTTAGTGGTTTTGATGCACGAGACCGGGTTATAGTGATGGGTGATTTGAATGCAAAGGTGAGTAATGTGGCAGTTGAGGGAATAATTGGTATACATGGGGTGTTCAGTGTTGTAAATGGAAATGGTGAAGAGCTTGTAGATTTATGTGCTGAAAAAGGACTGATGATTGGGAATACCTGGTTCAAAAAGCGAGATATACATAAGTATACTTATGTATGTAGGAGAGATGGCCAGAGAGCGTTATTGGATTACGTGTTAATTGACAGGCGTGCGAAAGAGAGACTTTTGGATGTTAATGTGCTGAGAGATGCAACTGGAGGGATGTCTGATCATTATCTTGTGGAGGCTAAGGTGAAGATTTGTATGGGTTTTCAGAAAAGAAGAGTGAATGTTGGGGTGAAGAGGGTGGTGAGAGTAAGTGAGCTTGGGAAGGAGACCTGTGTGAGGAAGTACCAGGAGAGACTGAGTACAGAATGGAAAAAGGTGAGAACAATGGAAGTAAGGAAAGTGGGGGAGGAATGGGATGTATTTAGGGAATCAGTGATGGATTGCGCAAAAGATGCTTGTGGCATGAGAAGAGTGGGAGGTGGGTTGATTAGAAAGGGTAGTGAGTGGTGGGATGAAGAAGTAAGAGTATTAGTGAAAGAGAAGAGAGAGGCATTTGGACGATTTTTGCAGGGAAAAAATGCAATTGAGTGGGAGATGTATAAAAGAAAGAGACAGGAGGTCAAGAGAAAGGTGCAAGAGGTGAAAAAGAGGGCAAATGAGAGTTGGGGTGAGAGGGTATCATTAAATTTTAGGGAGAATAAAAAGATGTTCTGGAAGGAGGTAAATAAAGTGCGTAAGACAATGGAGCAAATGGGAACTTCAGTGAAGGGCGCAAATGGGGAGGTGATAACAAGTAGTGGTGATGTGAGAAGGAGATGGAGTGAGTATTTTGAAGGTTTGTTGAATGTGTTTGATGATAGAGTGGCAGATATAGGGTGTTTTGGTCGAGGTGGATGTGCAAAGTGAGAGGGTTAGGGAAAATGATTTGGTAAACAGAGAAGAGGTAGTGAAAGCTTTGCGGAAGATGAAAGCCGGCAAGGCAGCAGGTTTGGATGGTATTGCAGTGGAATTTATTAAAAAAGGGGGTGACTGTATTGTTGACTGGTTGGTAAGGTTATTTAATGTATGTATGACTCATGGTGAGGTGCCTGAGGATTGGCGGAATGCGTGCACAGTGCCATTGTACAAAGTCAAAGGGGATAAGAGTGAGTGCTCAAATTACAGAGGTATAAGTTTGTTGAGTACTCCTGGTAAATTATATGGGAGGGTATTGATTGAGAGGGTGAAGGCATGTACAGAGCATCAGATTGGGGAAGAGCAGTGTGGTTTCAGAAGTGGTAGAGGATGTGTGGATCAGGTGTTTGCTTTGAAGAATGTATGTGAGAAATACTTAGAAAAGCAAATGGATTTGTATGTAGCATTTATGGATCTGGAGAAGGCATATGATAGAGTTGATAGAGATGCTCTGTGGAAGGTATTAAGAATATATGGTGTGGGAGGCAAGTTGTTAGAAGCAGTGAAAAGTTTTTATCGAGGATGTAAGGCATGTGTACGTGTAGGAAGAGAGGAAAGTGATTGGTTCTCAGTGAATTTAGGTTTGCGGCAGGGGTGTGTGATGTCTCCATGGTTGTTTAATTTGTTTGTGGATGGGGTTGTTAGGGAGGTGAATGCAAGAGTTTTGGAAAGAGGGGCAAGTATGAAGTCTGTTGGGGATGAGAGAGCTTGGGAAGTGAGTCAGTTGTTGTTCGCTGATGATACAGTGCTGGTGGCTGATTCATGTGAGAAACTGCAGAAGCTGGTGACTGAGTTTGGTAAAGTGTGTGAAAGAAGAAAGTTAAGAGTAAATGTGAATAAGAGCAAGGTTATTAGGTACAGTAGGGTTGAGGGTCAATTCAATTGGGAGGTGAGTTTGAATGGAAAAAAACTGGAGGAAGTGAAGTGTTTTATATATCTGGGAGTGGATCTGGCAGCGGATGGAACCATGGAAGCGGAAGTGGATCATAGGGTGGGGGAGGGGGCGAAAATTCTGGGAGCCTTGAAGAATGTGTGGAAGTCGAGAACATTATCTCGGAAAGCAAAAATGGGTATGTTTGAAGGAATAGTGGTTCCAACAATGTTGTATGGTTGCGAGGCATGGACTATGGATAGAGTTGTGCGCAGGAGGATGGATGTGCTGGAAATGAGATGTTTAAGGACAATGTGTGGTGTAAGGTCGTTTGATCGAGTAAGTAACGTAAGGGTAAGAGAGATGTGTGGAAACAAAAAGAGCGTGGTTGAGAGAGCAGAAGAGGGTGTTTTGAAATGGTTTGGTCACATGGAGAGAATGAGTGAGGAAAGATTGACCAAGAGGATATATGTGTCGGAGGTGGAGGGAACGAGGAGAAGAGGGAGACCAAATTGGAGGTGGAGGGATGGAGTGAAAAAGATTTTGTGTGATGGGGGCCTGAACATGCAGGAGGGTGAAAGGAGGGCAAAGAATAGAGTGAATTGGAGCGATGTGGTATACCGGGTTGACGTGGCTGTCAGTGGATTGAATCAAGGCATGTGTATGGGGGTGGGTTGGGCCATTTCTTTCGTCTGTTTCCTTGCGCTACCTCGCAAACGCGGGAGACAGCGACAAAGCAAAAAGAAAAAAAAAAAAAATATATATATATATATATATATATATATATATATATATATATATATATATATATATATATATATATATATATATATATATATATATATATATATATATATATAGTAATGACTGGGTAAGAGAGATGTGTGCAAATTGAGTGTGGTTGAGAGAGCAGAAGAGTGTGTTAAAAACAGTTTGGACACATGGAGAGAATGAGTGGGGAAAGATTGACAAAGAGGATATATGTGTCAGAGGTGGAGGGAACGTGGAGAATTGGGAGACCAAATTGGAGGTGGAACGATGGAGTGAAAAAGATCTTGAGCAATCGGGGCCTGAACATGCAGGAGGGTAAGAGACGTGCAATTGATACAGTGAATTAGAACGATA
>NC_092293.1:16561917-16569417 GCF_036320965.1 Panulirus ornatus | reverse complement strand
TAAAAACTTTTCACCGCTTCTAACAACTTGCCTCCCACACCATATATTCTTAATACCTTCCACAGAGCATCTCTATCAACTCTCTCATATGCCTTTTCCAGATCCATAAATGCTACATACATATATATATATATATATATATATATATATATATATATATATATATATATATATATATATATATATATATATATATATATATATATATATATACATATATATATATATATATATATATATATATATATATATATATATATATATATATATATATATATATATATATATATATATATATATATATAGAAGCAGTTAGAAGCAGTGAAAAGTTTTTATCGAGGATGTAAGGCATGTGTACGTGTAGGAAGAGAGGAAAGTGATTGGTTCATAGTGAATGTAGGTTTGCGGCAGGGGTGTGTGATGTCTCCATGGTTGTTTAATTTGTTTATGGATGGGGTTGTTAGGGAGGTGAATGCAAGAGTTTTGGAAAGAGGGGCAAGTATGAAGTCTGTTGTGGATGAGAGAGCTTGGGAAGTGAGTCAGTTGTTGTTCGCTGATGATACAGCGCTGGTGGCTGATTCATGTGAGAAACTGCAGAAGCTGGTGACTGAGTTTGGTAAAGTGTGTGAAAGAAGAAAGTTAAGAGTAAATGTGAATAAGAGCAAGGTTATTAGGTACAGTACGGTTGAGGGTCAAGTCAATTGGGAGGTGAGTTTGAATGGAGAAAAACTGGAGGAAGTGAAGTGTTTTAGATATCTGGGAGTGGATCTGGCAGCGGATGGAACCATGGAAGCGGAAGTGGATCATAGTGTGGGGGAGGGGGCGAAAATTCTGGGAGCCTTGAAGAATGTGTGGAAGTCGAGAACATTATCTCGGAAAGCAAAAATGGGTATGTTTGAAGGAATAGTGGTTCCAACAATGTTGTATGGTTGCGAGGCGTGGGTTATGGATAGAGTTGTGCGCAGGAGGATGGATGTGCTGGAAATGAGATGTTTGAGGACAATGTGTGGTGTGAGGTGGTTTGATCGAGTAAGTAACGTAAGGGTAAGAGAGATGTGTGGAAATAAAAAGAGCGTGGTTGAGAGAGCAGAAGAGGGTGTTTTGAAATGGTTCGGGCACATGGAGAGAATGAGTGAGGAAAGATTGACCAAGAGAATATATGTGTCGGAGGTGGAGGGAACGAGGAGAAGAGGGAGACCAAATTGGAGGTGGAAAGATGGAGTGAAAAAGATTTTGTGTGATCGGGGCCTGAACATGCAGGAGGGTGAAAGGAGGGCAAGGAATAGTGAATTGGAGCGATGTGGTATACCGGGGTTGACGTGCTGTCAGTGGATTGAAGCAAGGCATGTGAAGCGTCTGGGGTAAACCATGGAAAGCTGTGTAGGTATGTATATTTGCGTGTGTGGACGTGTGTATATACGTGTGTGTGGGGGTGGGTTGGGCCATTTCGCGGGAGACAGCGACAAAGCAAAAAAAAAAAAAAATATATACATATATATATATATATATATATATATATATATATATATATATATATATATATATATATATATATATATATTCTTTCTCTTTTTTGATACATATCCTCACATATATACACATACATATTCATACTCGTCTTCCTCCAATCTCGGCGCTACCACGCCCGACAGATTCAAGGCTGCTCTTCCTCCAGTAGCAGGGAAATCATAGACTCTTCCGGAGTGAGATTTCCCTCAACGAGACTCTAGTCCCTCTCATCAACATACACCCATACAACCAAATCAACATCTTTTCTTCACTCCTTCCATAACCACAAACACGCGAAGTGGCTGTCAAGCGTCACTCTCTAGCCCAGATAGCTGTGTTTTCCTCCTGCCACTCCCACACCTGGGCTGCTGGCTTTCTTCAGTTCACAAACGGACGATCTACCCATCTCATAAAGTAAACACTTGGCGACACGTAACTCACACAACACGTCATTCGTAACTCAATAATTCCCTACGGTGAGTGGCGGCGAGTGGTCTACCTTAACCCTGCTCTTACTTCGTAAACATTCGTCATATGTATTGGTAAGTAAGTGAGTATTCCTTCCAGTAATAATGCCATGGGTGTTCCATTCCAATCCTTTAACGGGTCCCGTCTCATAGGATTGCATTCCACAGGCGCTGGTGTTGCTATTTCGTTCGCTCAGCCACCTGTGTGTGGTCTTACCTATGATGGTGAAGTATGTATATCAGACCTTTCTTGCTTGGTCCTCGTCGATGATGTAAATAATAAAGGCAGTTTGAGTGGGAGGAGGTGCGGTGGTGGCGTAAGAGGATGGAAGGTGAGGGAGAGAAGAAGGTAAAGAGAAATTGAATGGTGCGTGAATGATAATAGGGCACACAAGGAGACAAATAGGAGGAGCGAGACTGTGAGATAAGGAGGATAAAGAGGTGATAAGGTAATTATAGAGTGGAGTGGAGGGTACGATAACTTGATATCAGTCGCTTGGAGGAAATGGCTGATGGAGATGAATGGCAGAGAGAGTGTGTGAGGGAGGAGGAGAGAGAGAGAAAGAAAGAGTGAGAGAGGGAGAAAAAGAGAGAGAAGGAGTGAGAGAAGGTCTCAAATTATCATCGGTATCTTTTTCTTTTCTAGAAACCAACTGTAATGTCTTACCATTCTTCTCCCTGCCTCCTTCTCCCTCTCCATTACCTCTCCGATCTCCTCCCTGCATCTCCCTGAGTCGCGTCTGATCTAGTACTTTACTCCCTCACTGTCAGGCCCACCTTTTGAGTGGGTAGTTCACATCCCGTTTTCTTCGTATCCTTTCCTTACCTCATGTGTCATATATATCTTCCCCTCTGCATGTCCCTCATTCTCCTTCCTCATTTCCTCTTTAGTGTCTCCTAAATTCTGTCTCTTCTTTCTCACTCCCCATATTTCTTATGTCTTCCAATTCCCTTCTATTCTGTTGTCATTTCCTTTCTCACACAAATCTGCACTTTACTCTTCATTGCTCTCTCTCTCTCTCTCTCTCTCTCTCTCTCTCTCTCCTCTCTCTCTCTCTCTCTCTCTCTCTCTCTCTCTCTCTCTCTCTCTCTCTCTCATTCATCTATTATCCTCTTCTTACTTCTACTTCGCCTTACACCAATGCTTTCACACTTCCCACTTCGAAGTATCATTCCGTATTCACCATTCTCACCGCATTTCCATTTCTATTTCAGTCACTCCACTCTACCCGTTTTCCATTATCACGTCTTCTCTCTCTATTTTTCCCAAAGAGTTTTCTTTTTCCATCTTAATTCACTCAGATTCTTTCTTAATCAATCCAACCCGTTCTCCTCCTTCGTCTTCTCTCACTCCCTCCCCATCGTACACTTCTCTGGTCCGTACAAATTATTGAGGAAGTGGGGAGGGAAGGGAAGTGGGGAGGGGAATTCAATAACTCGCCTGGCTGGTCCGATGTTCAGTACGATATAGATAGCTTCCTCAGAGAGACATCTTTCTCACGAACCCAACCTACGTCACATTCAGGGCTTCCTCAACACTTCCTTCTGGTTCCCATTCTTTTCTTCCCCCCTCATCGTCCTTCATTTCTCCTTGATTCCTTTCGTCTCCATTCTTTTCATTTCTTGCCTCATCCATCCCAAAATATTCTCTTCTCACTTGCTTCTTCTCTCATTCTCCCCACCGAGTATATGGCTTCAGTCTCCAAAGGTACTCTCTCTCTCTCTCTCTCTCTCTCTCTCTCTCTCTCTCTCTCTCTCTCTCTCTCTCTCTCTCTCTCTCTCTCTCTCTGCTCCTATCCGCCTCCCTCTTCTCGCCTTCTATCCTCCCTGTTCATATATGTCTCCCTCTTACAGCCTGATCCTCCCTAATCCTCCAGCTTGTGTTCTGCAACTTATAGCCCCACTCCTTACCTTACCTCAAATCCTTCATCTCCCTACTGCTACATTTCGCACCCTTCACCCCTTCCACCTTGCCTACATCTGTCCTCTCCTCTAATGCCCTTGCCCTCGATACCTATTCTATCGTTTCCTCACTCTTTCACGAAGCATAGCGAAAATTACAGTCTTTATACCTCGTCCTGCAATACACCACACATTTCACATTTCGTATGTAATTTCTACATATTAGAAAATGATTATCAATAGCAGTTATTGCGGCCAATAGCACTGTAAATAAAAGTTTGAATACATTACTCCATCTGACATTTCGAGGCAATATCCTGCTGACATTCCAATGGTAAAGTAATATTTTCTAATCATACGTACATCCAGATACAGTTTAGGTACAGATCTCTAAAATAAAGATGGTTATAGACATGTCTAAATTGTTATGCCTTCCTTTTCATAACTCCTGAGACGGAAGACGCCTATGTAAAGTGCTGAATTCAAACTAGTAAACCTAACCAAATTTACCTGAAGCTCTAGTTAAACATTTACACTAGGAAAACCTTGTTCTGTTTTCGTAATCGAGAAAATGACAGAAAATGGTAAAGAGGAAGGTGCCTCAGTCGAGTATAGTGATCAACATGGAAAACTACGCCCTCCGTACGTGAGGTAATACGCACAGATAACACAACCCAAGTAGGTCAGGTAGACTTCACAATATGCCTTCTATTACGCCACGTAAACCCACGTAAACTTGGCCCCCCAGGCAGATGAGGTGCCCCTAACTCGCAATGGGCGCTAAGCAGGGCAGGGATGCGAACGCAGGTCGCTAAAAGAACTTTTTATCCAAATGAGAACACCATATTGATATGTTGCGCCCCAAAAAGTTGCAGAGGACACAACCAACCTGCCACATTGTACAGTGGCTCAGGTAAATAAGAGCAGGCCTGATTGTGAATGAGAGAGTTCTTTGATCTATACATATGCATACCTGATAACGTCATGCATTAATGTATGTATGCATAGATGAATATAATGCTTATATATCATGCCTGTATAGTGCCATTGTGTAAAAGGCAAAGGGGGAAAAGCAAAGGTTCGAATTGCAGAGATATATGTATTGAGATGGTAGTGATATTCACAGAGTTTCACATGAAGAGGAACGATGTGGTTTCAGTAACAGTAAATTGTGAGTGGATCAGGGGTTTGATGTGAAGAAGTTGTATGAGAGGAATACTCATAGAAACAGAGTATTTTGTATGTTCCATTTGTGACTATGGCGAAAGAATGTGATAGGGTTGACAGAGATGCCCTAGGGAAGGTGATACGAATGTACGATGTAGGGGGAAAGCCATCAGAAGCAGTGAAAGGTTTTCATCAAGGGAATAAAGCGTTTGCGCGAGAAAGTAATGAGGAGAGTGAGTGGTTCCAGGTGAGGCTGACAGAAACAAAGACCATATCTCTGACGAAAGTGTCGGAGACCTTGCAGTAAAAGTGTTTGATGACCTTATCTATAGCCAGCATAACATAGCAATCAATGCCCCTAGAATAATGATGGCAGGCTGGATTTTACGGTCTTTCAAGACAAGAGAAGCACAACCCTTCAAGACATTCATACTTTCAACGCTAGGAACACCTCAAGGTGTACAGTTATCCAGAGTCTGGAACTATGGAAGACTCACAGCTCAAACCGACTCGTAGAAATATCAAACCTGATGCGTATGATTGTAAAGATAAAGAATTAACTTAGGTGCATATGAGAGATAGATCACAATCTAATTATTCATAAACCTGGAAGATATTGTTCGTGAAATAGATTCCTACTGGCACGACAGGCATAAACTCAGTTGAAATATCACCACTAAAATAGAAAGGTGTTATGGATACAATAGAATATAATAGCGAACATATCCAATGCTCAAAACTGTCTACAGCATTATGTACGTTCAACAAAAACACTTTGGACTGCACAATAATGATTTGGAACAATACCTACATTAACTGCAATGTACCGAACCAACCACAACTATAACCCAATACATCGTGATTGTGGAAAGGGTACAACATTGCCTCTTGGTCCCACATCGACCTGTTGGGGGTTGGCGAGCCTCAAAAACCACTCATGTGGGTTACGTTAAGATGTGAGGATAACCAGTTAGAAAAACATGTGTATAAATGTCAAGTTCCTCTCCTTCCCCCCCTATACCACACGAGCCATTGCAGTTGTTCTCAAGACCTTTTACGTACCAGGTTCCTCATTCCCAGGTCCTCGTCGTGGTGAAGGCTTGTCGCGAGTGATATCCTTAATTGCGTTGTCATAAAGAAATTATCTTCAACTGTGCCGAAGTGACTCTTCCCATTATAGATTTCCTAACACCTCAGCAATGTCAGGAAAGCCAAGCCAGTCATTATTGACGTTTTTCAAGGGAGGACAGCCTGAGAGAGCTATAGTTGGTTGGTTGGTTGGTAGGTTGGTTGGTTGGTTGGTTGGTTTGATACTTGGTTGGTTGGTTAGTTGGTTGGTTAGTTGGTTGGTTGGTTGGTTGGAGGGTTGGTTGGTTGGTTGGTTGGTTGGTTAGTTGGTTGGTTGATAGGTTGGTTGGTCGGTTGGTTGGTTAGTTGGTTGGTTGATAGGTTGGTTGGTTAGTTGGTTAATTGGTTGGTTAGTTGGTTGGTTAGTTGGTTGGTTGGTTGGTTGGTTGGTTGGTTAGTTGGTTGGTTGGTTGGTTGGTTGGTTGGTTGGTTGGTTGGTTGGTTGGTTGGTTGGTTGGTTACTTGGCTAGTTGGTTGGTTGGTTGGTTGGTTAGTTGGTTGATTAGTTGGTTGGTTGGTTGGTTGATTGGTTGGTTGGTTGGTTGGCTGGCTGGTTGGTTGGTTGGTTAGTTGGTTGGTTGGTTGGTTGGTTGGTTGGTTGGTTGGTTGGTTGGTTGGTTAGCTGGTTGGTTGGCTGGTTAGTTTGTTTGTTTGTTTGTTTGTTTGTTGGTTGGTTGGTTGGTTGGTTAGTGGGTTGGTTGGGTTTAAAGCCAATCGACTGACAGGGTCATTAAGACCATCATCGTAAAGCTATTTCCACAAGCCTTCAGAAAATCTAGCAATACATTCTGCAGGTATTTCGGGTTCATTATAAAATCCTCACAAACTCTCTCTCAATCTTTAAGTGATCCTTCCAAAGCAATGTGGTGAGCAAACTGACCCAGAAAATGATGTGATTTGTTTATGACCCTAGAGATGCTATCATGGCTTGTTTGTCTGGATCTAAGAACTGTAGATAAGGACTTGAGGGTCAAAGATGAAAAGTGTTATTCCTTCTGTATATCCGGCTGAAGGTAAGTGATGAATTTACATGACTAATATCATTCATCATCTTGACCATAGTTGTCCAGTATACAAGATCTTAGAGAGGCATAAGTAGATAAATATGTTATCTTCATATGTGCTGTTATTGGTAATGATCATGGTAAAGATAAATGAACCAAGTTACTAAAGATAACAGGCTGAAGATCCTTGATAGGTAAGGTATTAAACAAGACAGTCTAAGGCAATCTGAGGAGGGTCTGAGTGAGACTTTGGAGACTGAATGTGTTATCTTGTTGTGTATAGTTATCCATGATGTTCATGAAGTAGATTAATGAATTAACTT
>NC_092293.1:16551917-16556917 GCF_036320965.1 Panulirus ornatus | reverse complement strand
CAAAGGAAGGAGTAGCACTACTCCTTAAGCAGGAGTTGTGGGAGTGTGTGACAAAGTGTAAGGAAGTGAATTCTAGATTTATGCAGATAAAAATTAAAATTGATGGCGAGGGTGAAAATCATCAAACGTTTTCGAAAAAGAGGAAAAATGTCGATTAAAAAAGAGTAAGTGAGGTTAGAAAAGAAATTTGTGGAGAAATACCAGGAGAAATTGAGTGTAGATTGACAAAAGGTTAAAGTCAATGAAGCAATTGAAGTGGGTGATGAACACAATGTATTTAGGGAAGCAGTGATGGCATGTGCAAGAGATGCATGTGGTATGAGAAAGGTGGGAGGTGGACAGAACAGAAAGGTAGTGAGTGGTGGGATGAAGAAGTAAAACTGCTAGTGAAAGGGAGAAGAGTGGTCTATGTCTTGAAGAAACGACAGGAGGTCAAGAGGAGGTTGGAGGGGTTGAAAAAGAGAGTAGATAAGAGTTGGGGTAAGAGAGTATCATTAAATTTTAGGGAGAATAAATCGATGTTTTGGAAAGAGGTAAATGATATGCATAATGCAAGAAAACAGATGGGAACATCGGTGAAAGGGGCAAAAGGGGAAAATGATAACTGAAACTCATGAAGTGAGAAGACTTACAGAGTCTGGAAAGGGGAAGTAACAATTTGATGAGCAAAACTGTTTCAAAACATGGGATGCAAGAATTTGTATCAGGCAAAGATAAGGTTTAGGTGATGGACGTTCGCAATTCGACCCCAGTGGCGGAAGTTATTAAAAGATTTGAATAGAAAATGGAAGGTGCATAATGTTAGAAAAATCAATCTTCACATCTGCTAACGAACTTGACCTTTTCCATTCAACTTAATGTATTTCATTCATTTGGAATTCCCCCCGACTCTGAAATTTCTCTCTTTTTTTCATTTTTGGCTCGAAATTCCTTTTTTTTCGACATTTAGATTTCCTGGACTAGCTCTGAGGAGCTTGGCTTTAATTCAACTCAAAATGAGTTATAAGAATAATTCACTTATCGTTGAATCTATAAAAAAAAAATCTCATTCTAGAAACTTTACCAAACGAATAGTATGCTTTCCGTCTATGCAGACAGAGTCGTAATCTCATTTCTGAGACAGAATTTCCCTTGACTACATTTTGAGACAGAATTTCCCTCGAGGAAATCTCCCCGGACAATATTTCCGTAGACCATATTCTTGAGACAGAATTTCCCTTGAATATATTTCTGAGACAGTATTTCCCTTGACCATATTTCTGAGACAGAATTTCCCCTGACTACATTTCTGAGACAGAATTTACCTTGACATTTCCGAGGCAGAATTTCCCTTATTGATTTTGTGAGACAGTATTTCCCTTGACCATATTTCTCAGACAGAATTTCCCCTGACTACATTTCTGAGACAGAATCTACCTTGACATTTCCGAGGCAGAATTTCCCTTACTGATTTTGTGACACAGAATTTCCCTTGACCACATTTTGGGACAGAAATTCCATTGACCATATTTTTGAGAATTTCCTTTGACCGCATGTCTGAGCCAGAATTTCCCTATATGTCATTTTTGAAACTGAATTTCTCTAGACTATGAACCATTTCCCTTTTTCTCATTTTACCCCCCACACGCTCTCATGATCTCGACGAAAAGATTCATTTTTCATTCATAGGAATATTGGTTTTGTGATATCATATTCCCTATCTACCGAAATAACTTTGATCTTCATAGATATTTTCGACTGAGCATATTTCACAGATAGAAAGAATGAGGGATCGTATTTTTCCCTGAGACATCCCAGATTCGTGTGTGTGTGTGTGTGTGTGTGTTCGTATTTGTGAGTGTGTGTTCGTATTAATGTGTCTATGTCTGTGTGAGTTTGTGTATGTGTGTGTGTGTGTGTGTGTGTGTGTGTGTGTGTGTGTGTGTGTGTGTGTGTGTGTGTGTGTGTACTGCTTTGAATGCATTACACCATATACACATATATCCAGTTTATCGACCAGTCCCTAGGAAAGGATAAACAACTAGGTTGACTGCGAACAGTCTGCCGCGACTAGGATTCGAACCTATGCGGGATTGATATGGCAAACCGCTCCACCACGGAGGTAAACAGTCTTAATATTTCCTTTTCCACGCACTTCAGTGCAATTCTGATATGTGTCAGCAAACAGTCTAAGACTGTGTCCTTTACAGATAGCCTAGTGTGGAGTTCTGTTGTCGTGTTAGGGACTGTGTCAATTTCCAAAGTCTGTTTCCTGCTGGGTGATTTTATTTTTTCGAGGCATTCATTCACTTTGATCCATTTCCATTCTATGAGTATTTACTCAGGTTGAATCTCATGGCCCATATATTACATTCTTGCAAATATGTTCACGTATGAGTCCAGTCCTTCTGAAAGGTCATATAAATTGATCAAGAAGAGCAACGGTTCAAGGAGTGAGCCCTGATGCACGCCACTAGTGACCCTCAACCCATAGCAGGAGGACTGCTCTGATATCCTTCCTGAAAATCCTGGTTACTTATTACTCTCATGTGTGGGACAGCTTCAAACGCTTTCAGTCTGTCCAGAAAAACGCATAGTCCATTTACACTTCTGTTTTTCATTTCATGTCTAAGATAAAGTTCAATCTCTGAAGCCAGAGCCATTAGCTACACATGACCATCTGTCCTTGAATCCATGTTTTCCCTCAGTGAGATTTTTCCATTTGCAGACGGTCATACCTTTGCTCTCTGATTTGTAAGACTTGCCCTCGTCAGAAAGTCTGTTTTCCATTTCAACGCAACTCTCTGCTCGCGTTCCCCAAAGACATTTGCCTTCCTCCACTCCCTCTGGAGTTTTACCTTCCTCTTGCGATACACTGAGCAACATTTCCATCGGGTTGTAAAGTGTATGTGCACACGTCTTCAGCACATGAGGATGAAAGCTCCGTCAAGATCATGCGTCTTATATGGGCCAAGATCTTCTCTTTTTTTTTTTGCAGTCTGTTGTATATATGTTTTCACCAAACAGCCTCAGTGTGTCCATGGCCTCCTTCTTCTCCTCCTCCTCCTCCTTCTTCTTCATTCCATGTCAGTGGTGTTGAGGTTATGATTTCTTCCACTGTGAAAGCATTTTTGAACTTGTCATTCAGTTCCTCGTATATCTTTCATTCAGTTCCTGGCATATTTTTTGTTCAGTTCTTGGCATATTTTTCATTTAGTTCCTGGCATATCTTTCATTCAGTTTCTGGCATATTTTTTATTCAGTTCCTGGCATATCTTTCATTCAGTTCCTGGCATATCTTTCATTCAGTTTCTGGCATATTTTTCATTCAGTTCCTGGCATATCTTACATTCAGTTCCTGGCATATCTTTCATTCAGTTCCTGGCATATCTTTCATTCAGTTTCTGGCATATTTTTCATTCAGTTTCTGGCATATCTTACATACCCACATCTTCTCTGGATCCTTGAACATAATTAGCTGCTCTTAGAGAGGCTAATTTACTCGTAGTGAACATGTGGAAATATTTTGGGTAATCTCTTGCCTTGTCCATAATATTATTTTCAAACATTTTCTTTGTTATTATTTTGTCTTTTTAAATTCATTTCTTACTTTCGTAATTTTTTTTTCTTTTTTAGACTCTGGCCATTTCTAATGCCTCCTGTGTCTCCCACATGGAACATTCCTATGTTCTTTTGCCTTTCCCTTGTCTGAGAAGAGATTCGAAGCCAGGTACTCATATAGCGATCGATTCGAGGGGGAGGATGAACAGTTGGGATTGCCTGTGAGCCAACTGCCACGCCCGGGATTCGAACTGATGTGAACTCGACCGGGGGGCGCTAGCCCGTGCTGACTCGTGTATGTGTGTGTGTGTGTGTGTGTGTGAAAAACCAGTGGGTTGTGTGTTGTGTTGGTGAGCGCGTCTCGTTTTTTGTCACTGCTCTCTTCCCGTTTTCGTCGCCGGTGTTGTGTTCGTAACATTGCCTTACAACGAAAACTGTGGCCGACAGGAAATATTTCCCCCCCCCCCCACTTTGCGCGGTTACCCTCCCCCCCCCCGCCCTCACGCTGTTACTTACCCCCCCACACACACCCCCACACACCCCCACACACACACCCACACACCCCCACACACACACCCCCACACACACCCCCCCACACACACCCCCACACACACCCACACACACCCACACACACACCCCCACACACACACCCCCACACACACCCCCACACACACCCCCACACACACACCCCCACACACACCCACACACACACCCACACACCCCCACACACACACCCCCACACACACCCCCCCACACACACCCCCACACACCCCCACACACACCCCACACACCCCCACACACACACCCCCACACACACCCCCACACACACCCCCACACACCCCCACACACCCCCCCACACACCCCCACACACACCCCCACACACCCACACACACCCCCACACACACCCACACACACACCCCCACACACACACCCCCACACACCCCCCCACACACACCCCCACACACACACACACACACCCCCCCACACACACCCCACACACACCCACACACACCCCCACACACCCCCACACACACCCCCACACACACCCCCACACACCCCCACACACACCCACACACACCCCCACACACACACCCCCACACACCCCCCCACACACACCCCCACACACACACACACACACCCCCCCACACACACCCCACACACACCCACACACACCCCCACACACCCCACACACACCCCCACACACACCCCCACACACCCCCACACACACCCACACACACCCCCACACACACCCCCACACACACCCCCCCACACACACCCCCACACACACCCCCACACACCCCCACACACACCCCCACACACCCCCACACACCCCCACACACCCCCACACACACCCCCACACACACCCCCCCACACACACCCCCACACACACCCCCACACACACCCCCACACACCCCCACACACACCCCCACACACCCCCACACACACCCCCACACACACCC
>NC_092293.1:16541917-16546917 GCF_036320965.1 Panulirus ornatus | reverse complement strand
TAGGGTTGAGGGTCAAGTCAATTGGGAGGTAAGTTTGAATGGAGAAAAACTGGAGGAAGTGAAGTGTTTTAGATATCTGGGAGTGGATCTGGCAGCGGATGGAACCATGGAAGCGGAAGTGGATCATAGGGTGGGGGAGGGGGCGAAAATTCTGGGGGCCTTGAAGAATGTGTGGAAGTCGAGAACATTATCTCGGAAAGCAAAAATGGGTATGTATGAAGGAATAGTGGTTCCAACAATGTTGTATGGTTGCGAGGCGTGGGCTATGGATAGAGTTGTGCGCAGGAGGATGGATGTGCTGGAAATGAGATGTTTGAGGACAATGTGTGGTGTGAGGTGGTTTGATCGAGTGAGTAACGTAAGGGTAAGAGAGATGTGTGGAAATAAAAAGAGCGTGGTTGAGAGAGCAGAAGAGGGTGTTTTGAAGTGGTTTGGGCACATGGAGAGAATGAGTGAGGAAAGATTGACCAAGAGGATATATGTGTCGGAGATGGAGGGAACGAGAAGAGGGAGACCAAATTGGAGGTGGAAAGATGGAGTGAAAAAGATTTTGTGTGATCGGGGCCTGAACATGCAGGAGGGTGAAAGGAGGGCAAGGAATAGAGTGAATTGGAGCGATGTTGTATACTGGGGTTGACGTGCTGTCAGTGGATTGAATCAGGGCATGTGAAGCGTCTGGGGTAAACCATGGAAAGCTGTGTAGGTATGTATATTTGCGTGTGTGGACGTATGTATATACATGTGTATGGGGGGGGGTTGGGCCATTTCTTTCGTCTGTTTCCTTGCGCTACCTTGCAAACGCGGGAGACAGCGACAAAGTATAATAACAATAATAATGATAATATATATATTTTTTTTTTTTCTTTTTTTTTATACTTTGTCGCTGTCTCCCGCGTTTGCGAGGTAGTGCAAGGAAACAGACGAAAGAAATGGCCCAACCCCCCCGCCCCATACACATGTACATACACACGTCCACACACGCAAATATACATACCTACACAGCTTTCCATGGTTTACCCCAGACGCTTCACATGCCTTGATTCAATCCACTGACAGCACGTCAACCCCGGTATACCACATCGCTCCAATTCACTCTATTCCTTGCCCTCCTTTCACCCTCCTGCATGTTCAGGCCCCGATCACACAAAATCTTTTTCACTCCATCTTTCCACCTCCAATTTGGTCTCCCTCTTCTCCTCGTTCCCTCCACCTCCGACACATATATCCTCTTGGTCAATCTTTCCTCACTCATTCTCTCCATGTGCCCAAACCATTTCAAAACACCCTCTTCTGCTCTCTCAACCACGCTCAACCATGTATATGTATATATATATGTATATTATCCCTGGGGATAGGGGTGAAAGAATACTTCCCACGTATTCCTCGCGTGTCGTAGAAAGCGACTAGAGGGGACGGGAGCGGGGGGCCGGAAATCCTCCCCTCCTTGTATTAACTTTCTAAAATGGGAAACAGAAGAAGGAGTCACGCGGGGAGTGATCATCCTCCTCGAAGGCTCAGAGTGGGGTGCCTAAATGTGTGTGGATGTAACCAAGATGTGAAAAAAGGAGAGATAGGTAGTATGTTTGAGGAAAGGAACCTGGATGTTTTGGCTCTGAGTGAAACGAATATATATATATATATATATATATATATATATATATATATATATATATATATATATATATATATATATATATATATATATATATATATATATATATATTATATATATATATATATATATATATATATATATATATATATATATATATATATATATATATATATATATATATATATATATATATATATATATATATATATATATATATATATATCTATATATATATATATATATATATATATATATATATATATATATATATATATATATATATATATATATATATATATATATATATATATATATATATATATATATATATGTGTGTGTGTGTGTGTGTGTGTGTATGTGTGTGTGTGCGTGTATCCTAGCATAAACCAGGTACCCAGTTTATCAACCACCCCCTAAGGAAGGATGAACAGCTATATCAACTGTGTACCGGCAGCCGCAACCAAGATTCGAACCCATGATTAGTTTTCCACTAAGCCCTCACGTACGAAACATCCCATATTGCAATCATAAAAAAGGTAGATTTAGTTAGCAAACTCAAATAAAAAATAACAAAGAACACGAATTACCAGCATTTTCGTTAGGGAAGCAAATGCCAATTTCATACCAGATGGAAAACGAACATTCAAGATGTTCTAATGAAAAAAAAAAAGGGGGTCATATGAGAAGATGAGTGGAAGGGTATGCATCGAGAGGCACACAGGCAATTTGATGAATCTGCTGTATGCAAATATGGGGGTGAAATAGCTGGTGCATCTTCTTGCACACAGCTGGATTAACGAAGATAACTTAGGTCTATACACACGAAGGAATGAATAGCTTAGTAGAAGCGAAGGAAGAGAGGAGGGATGAATGCATTATTCATAATAGGGGCAAGGGACAAGGCTAGGTCCACTGAATGACAGAAGTGAATGACAGAAGCGAATGACAGAAGTGAGTGAACAGAAGTAAATGACAGAAGTGATTGACAGAAGTGAATGACAATAGTGAATGACAGAAGTGAATGACAAGTGAATGACAAAAGTGAATAACAGAAGTGAATGACAGAAGTGAATGACAGAAGTGAATGACAGAAGTGATTAACAAGTGAATGACAGAAGTGAATGACAGAAGTGAATGACAGAAGTAAATGACAGAAGTAAATGACAATAGTGAATGACAGAAGTGAATGACACGTGAATGACAGAAGTGAATGACAGAAGTGAATGACAGAAGTAAATGACAATAGTGAATGACAGAAGTCAATGACAGAAGTGATTGACAGAAGTGAATGACAATAGTGAATGACAGAAGTGAATGACAATAGTGAATGACAGAAGTGAATGACAATAGTGAATGACAGAAGTGATTGACAGAAGTGAATGACAATAGTGAATGACAGAAGTGAATGACAGACGTGAATGACAGACGTGAATAACAGAAGTGAATGAACAGAAGTGATTGACAGAAGTCAATGACAGAAAGTGAATGACAGACGTGAATGACAGAAGTAAATGACAGAAATGAATGACAATAGTGAATGACAGAAGTGAATGACAGACGTGAATGACAGAAGTGAATGACAATAGTGAATGACAGAAGTGAATGACAATAGTGAATGACAGAAGTGATTGACAGAAGTGAATGACAATAGTGAATGACAGAAGTGAATGACAGACGTGAATGACAGACGTGAATAACAGAAGTGAATGAACAGAAGTGATTGACAGAAGTCAATGACAGAAAGTGAATGACAGACGTGAATGACAGAAGTAAATGACAGAAATGAATGACAATAGTGAATGACAGAAGTGAATGACAGACGTGAATGACAGAAGTGAATGACAGAAGTGAATGACAAGTGAATGACAGAAGTGAATGACAGAAGTGAATGACAAGTGAATGACAGAAGTGAATGACAGAAGTGAATGACAGACGTGAATGACAGAGGTGAATGACAGAAGTGAATGACAAGTGAATGACAGAAGTGAATGACAGAAGTGAATGACAGACGTGAATGACAGAAGTGAATGACAGAAGTGAATGACAAGTGAATGACAGAAGTGAATGACAGAAGTGAATGACAGACGTGAATGACAGAAGTGAATGACAGAAGTGAATGACAGAAGTGATTGACAAGTGAATAACAGAAGTGAATGACAGAAGTGAATGACAGAAGTGAATGACAGAAGTGATTGACAAATGAATGACAGAAGGGAATGACAGAAGTGAATGACAGAAGTGATTGACAGAAATGAATGACAATAGTAAATGGCAGAAGTGAATGACAGAAGTAAATGACAGAAGTGAATGACAGAAGTGAATGACAGACGTGAATGACAGAGGTGAATGACAGAAGTGAATGACAAGTGAATGACAGAAGTGAATGACAGAAGTGAATGACAGACGTGAATGACAGAAGTGAATGACAGAAGTGAATGACAGAAGTGATTGACAAGTGAATAACAGAAGTGAATGACAGAAGTGAATGACAGAAGTGAATGACAGAAGTGATTGACAAGTGAATGACAGAAGTGAATGACAGAAGTGAATGACAGAAGTAAATGACAGAGGTAAATGACAATAGTGAATGACAGAAGTGAATGACAAGTGAATGACAGAAGTGAATGACAGAAGTGAATGACAGAAGTGATTGACAGAAATGAATGACAATAGTAAATGGCAGAAGTGAATGACAGAAGTAAATGACAGAAGTGAATGACAGAAGTGAATGACAGACGTGAATGACAGAGGTGAATGACAGAAGTGAATGACAAGTGAATGACAGAAGTGAATGACAGAAGTGAATGACAGACGTGAATGACAGAAGTGAATGACAGAAGTGAATGACAGAAGTGATTGACAAGTGAATAACAGAAGTGAATGACAGAAGTGAATGACAGAAGTGAATGACAGAAGTGAATGAAAGAAGTGAATGACAGAAGTGAATGAAAGAAGGAATTTACAGAAAAATGAATGAAAGAAGGAATGAACAGAAGTGAATTTACAAGTGAATGAAGAAGGTGAAAACAGACGTGAATGACAGAAGTGAATGACAGAAGTGAAGGGGCAAATAGTTTAATGACAGAAGTGAATGAACAGAAGTGAATGACAGAAGGAATGACAGACGTGAATGACATTTGGAATAACAGAAGTGGGAAAGACAGGTGATTTACAGAAGTGAAAGACAGAGTGAATGACAGAATGATTTACAGAAGTGAATGGCAGAAGTTGAATTTACAATATGAATGACAGAAGTGAATGAACAGAAATGAATGACAAGTGGAAAGGGCCCGAAGTGATTGACAAGAAGTGAATGACAAATGAATGACAGAAGTGAATGACAAGTAAAAGACAGAAGTAAATGACAGAAATAAAATTTAAAGAA
>NC_092293.1:16516249-16541817 GCF_036320965.1 Panulirus ornatus | reverse complement strand
GGGTCCTTGGGATTTCCATAATTGATTTGAACTTTGCAATTTTCAAAATGTGTGACGTCACAACCAATGTGGGAGACAGAGACAAAGTATGATAAAATATATATAAATAAAATAAATATTTATTTATTTATATTAACAAGGAAGTGTTTTAGCGCTCTAATGAGATTCAGCATGGGATATTTATGAATATTCACAATATTCTATGATTCACGTTACCAGGAATGAATATTTGGATATTCCCTGTGTATGATATTTGTATACCACAACTGTTGTATATATATTTTTCAGTTTATATTAGTAGTTTCTTATACACTTCGTATAGATTAATCTTATTCACCTTTTAATTCATTGGATTTTCTCATTATTTTGTGTAAAGGTAAGTGATTTTGACGTAATATTCAGCTTGTGGAATATTCGAAGACTGTGTGAATCGGGTGATTCATAAGAGAGGAGCGAATTCATCATGAATTTGATGAATCAGGTGAATCACCAGACGGGACGAAATTGAATCTCGAATCCAATCAGTCAACCGAATCAAGCTGGACAGAATCATCACGAATCATGCGAATCAGACAGAACGTATCATGAATCAGATGAAACCATGCGAATCATGTAGAATCCACCACGCGAATCATGTAGAATCATCGCCAGTCTGACGATATACCATGCGAATCACATAGAATCATCGCCAGTCTCATTATATACCATGCGAATCACATAGAATCATTGCCAATCTTATTATATACCATGCGAATCACATAGAATCATCGCCAGTCTCATTATATACCATGCGAATCACATAGAATCATTGCCAATCTTATTATATACCATGCGAATCACATAGAATCATCGCCAGTCTCATTATATACCATGCGAATCACATAGAATCATTGCCAATCTTATTATATACCATGCGAATCACATAGAATCATCGCCAGTCTGACGATATACCATGCGAATCACATAGAATCATCGCCAGTCTCATTATATACCATGCGAATCACATAGAATCATTGCCAATCTTATTATATACCATGCGAATCACATAGAATCATTGCCAGTTTCATTATATACCATGTGAATCACATAGAATCATTGCCAGTTTCATTATATACCATGCGAATCACATAGAATCATCGCCAATCTTATTATATACCATGCGAATCACATAGAATCATTGCCAGTTTCATTATATACCATGCGAATCACATAGAATCATCGCCAATATTACGATGAATCACGCGAATCACATAGAATCATCGCCAATATCACGATGAATCACGTGAATCACATCCAGAACCATCGCCCAACCCGACGAATCACACGACCCGGACAAAGAGCACTCATCACTGATCCAGTGAATCAGGCGACTCATCATCACAGTATTCATCAACACAACTGATGAATCACCACCAGACACACCACACCTCACTGTGAACCCCTCGTGTGTGTGTGTGTGTGTCTGTGTGTGTGTGTCTGTGTGTGTGTGTCATTAAGAACTCATTGCTTAAGATTCGAACCCATACCTTTTCCTTATGAAGGTCAAGTGGTGTTTAGGGTGACCCATAGTGTTGAAGGGAGGGCTTAGGGTAAACCTTAAGGTAAGGGGAGGAAAAGGCCTTAGGCAGGTGGGAGGGCCCTTACCTTAGAGGGTGGCCCTAGGTACTTAAGACAGGCCCTAGGGCGATCCGAAGACCCTATGCAGTAGGGAAGACCCTAGATGTAGGAACATAGAGGTCTCATGTGATGAGTAGGCAGGCCCTAGATAGAACAATGAGGCCCTAGGTAGAGAGAGAGAGAGAGAGAGAGAGAGAGAGAGAGAGAGAGAGAGAGAGAGAGAGAGAGAGGACCCTAGGAAGGGAGAGGGATGACCCTAGGTATTGCCCTACACACCCTATGGGTTATAAGATAGGTCTTAGGTCAGATAAGGGAGGGATAGCCTATAGCCTAGGGTAGGAGGGAGGGGTTTTAGTGACCCTAATTATCATAGGGTGGTAGCCCTAGGTATGAGGGTAAGGAGGGAACTATAGACATAGGGGGACACCCTAGGTAAGGGGTGCAGAGAAGACGTAGGGTAGGAGGTAAGCCCTAGGTAGCAAGGTGAAGGTGGGGTGGTGGAGACAGCATGTAGGGTAAGCCCTACCCTACGAGGGAAGGGCCCTAGGTAAGAAGGGTTAGGGCAAGACAGCTGCTCTCTCTCTCTCTCTCTCTCTCTCTCTCTCTCTCTCTCTCTCTCTCTCTCTCTCTCTCTCTCTCTGGGGTGGCCCGCCACCACCACTGGCCGACCCCAGACTCACCTCCCCCTGACCTTTCGTGGTCGCCTTGTGACCTCTCTCTCCCCCCACACACACACAGCTGGCTCTCCCCCTCCTCCCCAGCTGGTCCACCTCCCCTCCCCCTCCTCCCCAGCTGGTCCACCTCCCCTCCCCCTCCTCCCCCAGCTGGTCCACCTCCCCTCCCCCCTCCTCCCCAGCTGGTCCACCTCCCCTCCCCCGTCCTCCCCAGCTGGTCCACCTCCCCTCCCCCTCCTCCCCCAGCTGGTCCACCTCCCCTCCCCCTCCTCCCCCAGCTGGTCCACCTCCCCTCCCCCTCCTCCCCCAGCAGGTCCACCTCCCCTCCCCCTCCTCCCCAGCTGGTCCACCTCCCCTCCCCCTCCTCCCCAGCTGGTCCACCTCCCCTCCCCCTCCTCCCCCAGCTGGTTCACCTCCCCTCCCCCTCCTCCCACAGCTGGTCCACCTCCCCTCCCCCTCCTCCCCAGCTGGTCCACCTCCCCCCCCTCCTCCTCCCAGCCCCTGAGGCACAGTTTCCTCCCCAGGTCCATTCCGACCTCCTGGGGGAGGCGAGGGTACTTCCCTGAAATTCTCCCCGATCCCTATGGGTCAAAGACTACCTCCCCAGGCGCTCCCCAGCCCCAGGGGGTGGAAGCTCTGTCCCCCAACCCCTCGCCTGTCTACTGGGGGAGGGGAGGAGGAAGGAGGGTGATTTACCTCACTCAACCTCCTCCCCCAGTCTTTAGGGAGCTGAGATATCCACCTCCCCAGTTCCCACGGGTGCAGACAGCCTCCCCAGGCTCCTCCCCAGTCCCTGGGGGGTAAAGGCAGGCTCCCCCGTGGTCTACAGATACTCCCCAGTATCTTACAGATACTCCCCAGTATCTTACAGATACTCCCCAGTATCTTACAGATACTCCCCAGTATCTACAGATACTCCCCAGTATCTACAGATACTCCCCAGTATCTACAGATACTCCCCAGTATCTACAGATACTCCCCAGTATCTTACAGATACTCCCTAGTATCTTACAGATACTCCCCAGTATCTCTTTCCTCAAGATATTTATCTTTCCTCAGCTCTTCTTCTTTCTTCTTCCTTCACATCCTTTTCCTTCATCAGGGACTTCATTCATCTGTCACTTCTATCTTATCTTTTATCGCAATCCCCCACTCACGGACGACCCTCCACATCAAGGACAGGCCTTAGATAAAGGACACCGAGGGTAGATAAGAGACGATATCAATGAGAGGGAATGTGTAGAGAAAAATTAATCCGGTTGGAAATAGATAACTTATCTTTTTAATTAAGAAAAAAATAAAGGTTTCAGTTCCTAATTCACAAAAAGGGGGTCGCGAGATGGTGGGGTGGGGTAGGGTAGGTAGAGAGTGCTAAAGTTACGAGGCGTAAGTAAAGAAACAGTCATCCCATAGTGATGGGTTGATTTGAATGCAAAGGTGAGTAATGTGGCAGTTGAGGAAATAATTGGTATACATGGGGTGTTCGGTGTTGTGAATGGAAATGGTGAAGAGCTTGTAGATTTATGTGATGAAAAAGGACTGATGATTGGGAATACCTGGTTTAAAAAGAGAGATATACATAAGTATACGTATGTAAGTAGGAGAGGTGGCCAGAGAGCGTTATTGGATTACGTGTTAATTGACAGGCGCGCGAAAGAGAGACTTTTGGATGTTAATGTGCTGAGAGGTGCAACTGGAGGGATGTCTGATCATTATCTTGTGGAGGCTAAGGTGAAGATTTGTATGGGTTTTCAGAAAAGAAGAGAGAATGTTGGGGTGAAGAGAGTGGTGAGAATAAGTGAGCTTGGGAAGGAGACTTGTGTGAGGAAGTACCAGGAGAGACTGAGTGCAGAATGGAAAAAGGTGAGAACAAAGGAGGTAAGGGGAGTGGGGTAGGAATGGGATGTATTTAGGGAAGCAGTGATTGCTTGCGCAAAAGATGTTTGTGGCATGAGAAGCGTGACAGGTGAGCAGATTAGAAAGGGTAGTGAGTGGTGGGATGAAGTAAGATTATTAGTGAAAGAGAAGAGAGAGGCATTTGGACGATTTTTGCAGGGAAATAATGCAAATGAGTGGGAGATGTATAAAAGAAAGAGACAGGAGGTCAAGAGGAAGGTGCAAGAGGTGAAAAAGAGGGCAAATGAGAGTTGAGGTGAGAGAGTATCATTAAATTTTAGGGAGAGTAAAAAGATGTTTTGGAAGGAGGTAAATAAAGTGCATAAGACAAGGGAGCAAATGGGAACTTCAGTGAAGGGGGCTAATGGGGAGGTGATAACAAGTAGTGGTGATGTGAGAAGGAGATGGAGTGAGTATTTTGAGGGTTTGTTGAACGTGTTTGATGATGGAGTGGCAGGTATAGGGTGTTTTGGTCGAGGTGGTATGGAAAGTGAGAGGGTTAGGGAAAATGATTTAGTAAACAGAGAAGAGGTAGTAAAAGCTTTGCGGAAGATGAAAGCCGGCAAGACAGCGGGTTTGGATGGTATTGCAGTGGAATCTATTAAAAAAGGGGGTGACTGTATTGTTGACTGGTTGGTAAGGTTATTTAATGTATGTATGACTCATGGTGAGGTGCCTGAGGATTGGCGGAATGCTTGCATAGTGCCATTGTACAAAGGCAAAGGGGACAAAGGTGAGTGCTCAAATTACAGAGGTAAAGGTTCGTTGAGTATTCCTGGTAAATTATATGGGAGGGTATTGATTGAGAGGGTGAAGGCATGTACAGAGCATCAGATTGGGGAAGAGCAGTGTGGTTTCAGAAGTGGTAGAGGATGTGTGGATCAGGTGTTTGCTTTGAAGAATGTATGTGAGAAATACTTAGAAAAGCAAATGGATTTGCATGTAGCATTTATGGATCTGGAGAAGGCATATGATAGAGTTGATAGAGATTCTCTGTGGAAGGTATTAAGAATATATGGTGTGGGAGGCAAGTTGTTTGAAGCAGTGAAAAGTTTTTATCGAGGATGTAAGGCATGTGTACGTGTAGGAAGAGAGGAAAGTGATTGGTTCCCAGTGAGTGTAGGTTTGCGGCAGGGTTGTGTGATGTCTCCATGGTTGTTTAATTTGTTTATGGATGGAGTTGTTAGGGAGGTGAATGAATGAGTTTTGGAAAGAGGGGCAAGTATGCTGTCTGTTGTGGATGAGAGAGCTTGGGAAATGAGTCAGTTGTTTTTCGCTCATGATATAACGCTGGTGGCTGATTCATGTGAGAAACTGCAGAAGCTGGTGACTTAGTTTGGTAAAGTGTGTGAAAGGAGAAAGTTAAGAGTAAATGTGAATAAGAGCAAGGTTATATGGTACAGTAGGGTTGAGGGTCAAGTCAATTGGGAGGTAAGTTTGAATGGAGAAAATCTGGAGGAAGTGAAGTGTTTTAGATATCTGGGAGTGGATCTGGCAGCGGATGGAACCATGGAAGCGGAAGTGAATCGTTGGGTGGGAGAGGGGGCGAAAATCCTGGGAGCTTGAAGAATGTGTGGAAGTCGAGAACATTATCTCGGAAAGCAAAAATGGGTATGTTTGAAGGAATAGTGGTTCCAACAATGTTGTATGGTTGCGAGGCGTGGCCTATGGATAGAGCTGTGTGCAGGAGGATGGATGTGCTGGAAATGAGATGTTTGAGGACAATGTGTGGTGTGAGGTGGTTTGATCGAGTGAGTAGCGTAAGGGTAAGAGAGATGTGTGGAAATAAAAAGAGCGTGGTTGAGAGAGCAGAAGAGGGTGTTTTGAAATGGTTTGGGCACATGGAGAGAATGAGTGAGGAAAGACTGACCAAGAGGATATATGTGTCAGAGGTGGAGGGAACGAGGAGAAGTGGGAGACCAAATTGGAGGTGGAAAGATGGAGTGAAAAAGATTTTGTGTGATCGGGGCCTGAACATTCAGGAGGGTGAAAGGCGTGCAAGGAATAGAGTGAATTGGAGCGATGTGGTATACCGGGGTTGACGTGCTGTCAGTGGATTGAATCAAGGCATGTGAAGCGTCTGGGGTAAACCATGGAAAGCTGTGTAGGTATGTATATTTGCGTGTGTGGACGTATGTATATACATGTGTATGGGGGTGGGTTGGGCCATTTCTTTCGTCTGTTTCCTTGCGCTACCTCGCAAACGCGGGAGACAGCGACAAAGCAAAAATATATATATATATATATATATATATATATATATATATATATATATATATATATATATATATATATGTATATGTTGTAATTTGTACACGTCTTTATCATCATCGGTCAAATTAAACCACGCGTTATTAATACACTCGTCCTATTGATAAATGAGTTACGAACATCAAAAGATAAATGATAAAGAAATTATCGCCTATAGAGAAAGTTAACCCCAGTGTGTGATACAGGACAACGACCCTTCCAGCCCTTGGCCAGAGGAGACAAATTGGCCAGCGTTGCGTGGAGACCCGGGGCCATTTGTCCCCTCTCTTGGCCTCCGGGCAAGAGGGACTTTAGTACCGGGGCCCCCCAAATTATCGCCCATTTATCACCCCCAGTTACTCGTAGCGTTTATCTTTTATCTCCCTTATCGCAACTGGAATATAATGATAATGATAAGTGATGTTCAATGAAGAAAATGATAGTGATGGTGTTAATCTTTCGCTTATTCTTCTACAGTCATAATCATTTATCCGAATTATCATTTATCCGGTGGTCGGCGTATTCGGTTATCTGTAGGTGGATTTCGGTGATGTGTTAGTAAATGTGTTAATACAAGTCAGACTAGAGGGAAAAAAAAAATTGTATTGGGTTAGATATATCGAAGTGACATTTCCACTGGGAAAAGACCACACTGTTTAAAGCTGGTTAACATTATTATTACCACCTAGTGGATTGAATGGTATCTTTTCTTTCCACCCACTGCTGTGTTAACTGATAATGATGAGGTTTATATCCGTCCTTCCACTGTGAAGTGTCTTTATTGAGGTGAGTTATATCCGTCCTTCCACTGTGAACACATATTGTCCTCAAACATCTCATTTCCAGTACATCCATCCTCCTGCGCACAACTCTATCCATAGCCCACGCCTCGCAACCATACAACATTGTTGGAACCACTATTCCTTCAAACATACCCATTTTTGCTTTCTGAGATAATGTTCTCGACTTCCACACATTCTTCAAGGCTCCCAGAATTTTCGCCCCCTCCCCCACCCTATGATCCACTTCCGCTTCCATGGTTCCATCAGCTGCCAAATCCACTCCCAGATATCTAAAACACTTTACTTCCTCCAGATTTTCTCCATTCAAACTTACCTTCCAATTGACTTGACCCTCAACCCTACTGTATCTAATAACCTTGCTCTTATTCACATTTACTCTTAACTTTCTTCTTTCACACACTTTACCAACTCAGTCACCAGCTTCTGCAGTTTCTCACATGAATCAGCCACCAGCGCTGTATCATCAGCGAACAACAACTGACTCACTTCCCAAGCTCTCTCATCCACAACAGACTGCATACTTGCCCCTCTTTCCAAAACTCTTGCATTCACCTCCCTAACAACCCCATCTATAAACAAATTAAACAACCATGGAGACATCACACACCCCTGCCGCAAACCTACATTCACTGAGAACCAATCACTTTCCTCTCTTCCTACACGTACACATGCCTTACATCCTCGATAAAAACTTTTCACTGCTTCTAACAACTTGCCTCCCACACCATATATTCTTAATACCTTCCACAGAGCATCTCTATCAACTCTATCATATGCCTTCTCCAGATCCATAAATGCTACATACAAATCCATTTGCTTTTCTAAGTATTTCTCACATACATTCTTCAAAGCAAACACCTGATCCACACATCCTCTACCACTTCTGAAACCACACTGCTCTTCCCCAATCTGATGCTCTGTACATGCCTTCACCCTCTCAATCAATACCCTCCCATATAATTTACCAGGAATACTCAACAAACTTATACCTCTGTAATTTGAGCACTCACTCTTATCCCCTTTGCCTTTGTACAATGGCACTATGCACGCATTCCGCCAATCCTCAGGCACCTCACCATGAGTCATACATACATTAAATAACCTTACCAACCAGTCAACAATACAGTCACCCCCTTTTTTAATAAATTCCACTGCAATAATACCCAAACCCCCTGCCATGCCGGCCTTACGTATGCTCAGATATATGGTAATAAACATAATGGTTCGCATGAAATTATATTCTCAGTAGAATACACAAAAAATACATCTATACCGAAATATATACAAGCAATACAATTACCATATAATTTATATCAATTTCGCTCATGCTATTGTATAAACAACACGTAAAACACACCCTTTTACGCAAGTGAAAAATAACATTGAATTTTAAGCACAGATGCGCCTTTAAATATATATATATATATATATATATATATATATATATATATATATATATATATATATATATATATATATATATATATATATATATATCTTTCTTTCTTTCATACTATTCGCCATTTCCCGCATTAGCGAGGTAGCGTTAAGAACAGAGGACTGGGCCTTTTAGGGAATATCCTCACCAGGCCCCCTTCTCTGTTCCTTCTTTTGGAAAATAAAAAAGAAAAAAAAATTGAGAGGGGAGGATTTCCAGCCCCCCGCTCCCTTCCCTTTTAGTCGCCTTCTACGACACGCAGGGAATACGTGGGAAGTATTCTTTCTCCCCTATCCTTTGGGTCTATAAAGCGCTATCTGGCAACTACCCACCTCCTTGCCACATCTCTACAATTTAGAAAAAAAAAATTCGAATGTCATTTATTTTCGGATTTTTTCCTATAAAGCGCTATCTGGCAACTACCCACCTCCTTGCCACATCTCTACAATTTAGAAAAAAAAATTCGAATGTCATTTATTTTCGGATTTTTTCCTATATATATATATATATATATAGGAAAAAATCCGAAAATAAATGACATTCGAATTTTTTTTTCTAAATTGTAGAGATGTGGCAAGGAGGTGGGTAGTTGCCAGATAGCGCTTTATAGACCCAAAGGAAGAAGGGTAGTTGCCAGATAGCGCTTTATAGACCCAAAGGAAGAAGGGTAGTTGCCAGATAGCGCTTTATAGACCCAAAGGAAGAAGGGTAAGTTGCCAGATAGCGCTTTATAGACCCAAAGGAAGCGGGGGAGCTGCCAGATAGCGCTTTATAGACCCAAAGGAAGAAGGGGAGTTGCCAGATAGCGCTTTATAGACCTAAAGGAAAAGGGAAAGTTGCCAGATAGCACTTTATAGACTCAAAGGAAGAAGGGGAGTTGCCAGATAGCGCTTTATAGACCAAAGGAAGAGGGGGGGAGTTGCCAGATTGCGCTTTATAGACCCAAATGAAGAGGCGGTGGTGCCAGTTAGCGCCTTATAGACCCAAATGAAGAGGCGGTGTTGCCAGTTAGCGCCTTATAGACCCAAATGAAGAGGCGGTGGTGCCAGTTAGCGCCTTATAGACCCAAATGAAGAGGCGGTGTTGCCAGTTAGCGCCTTATAGACCCAAATGAAGAGGCGGTGGTGCCAGTTAGCGCCTTATAGACCCAAATGAAGAGGCGGTGTTGCCAGTTAGCGCCTTATAGACCCAAATGAAGAGGCGGTGGTGCCAGTTAGCGCCTTATAGACCCAAATGAAGAGGCGGTGTTGCCAGTTAGCGCCTTATAGACCCAAATGAAGAGGCGGTGTTGCCAGTTAGCGCCTTATAGACCCAAATGAAGAGGCGGTGTTGCCAGTTAGCGCCTTATAGACCCAAATGAAGAGGCGGTGTGCCAGTTAGCGCCTTATAGACCCAAATGAAGAGGCGGTGGTGCCAGTTAGCGCCTTATAGACCCAAATGAAGAGGCGGTGTTGCCAGTTAGCGCCTTATAGACCCAAATGAAGAGGCGGTGGTGCCAGTTAGCGCCTTATAGACCCAAAAGAAGAGGCGGTGTTGCCAGTTAGCGCCTTATAGACCCAAATGAAGAGGCGGTGGTGCCAGTTAGCGCCTTATAGACCCAAAGGAAGAGGGGGAGTTGCCAGATAGCGCTTTATAGACCCAAGGGAAGAGTGAGGTGGGTGGGGGGGGGGGGTGTTGCCAGACACCGCCAGACAGACCCCCAGGGAGAGAGTGAAGGCTTGGGTGTCTAGACTATTTTTACTTGAGGCAAAGGAGGGAATTAATTATGGAGATTCTTGAAGTTGTTTGAGTTCTTTTGCTTCACACTCTGGTATGGCAGGGCGTGTGTGTGTGTGTGTGTGTGTGTGTGTGTGTGTGTATGTGTGTGTGTGTGTGTGTGTGTGTGTGTGTGTATGTGTGTGTGTGTGTATGCATGCGTGTGCTTGTGAGTATGTGTGTATGCATGACCGGCCCTTGCACGATTTAGGACCATTGCTGAAATAAACCCAACACGCATACACACCGACCCACACTCTCTTATAGAATTAATTCCGACCAATATCTTTCTTTTTTTTCAAACTATTCGCCATTTCCCGCGTTAGCAAGGTAGCGTTAAGGACAGAGGACTGGGCCTTTGAGGGAATATCCTCACTTGGCCCCCTTCTCTGTTCCTTCTTTTGGAAAATTGATTCCAACGAATATATATATATATATATATATATATATATATATATATATATATATATATATATATATATATATATATATATATATATATATATATATATATATATATATATATATATATATATATATATTGCAATACGTGTATTTCCTTGCTCTTCGCGTCTAATGTGAGTTAGGTTTGAAGCCTCTAAAGCACTTTAGAAATAGAATTTAGATCGTGAATTCTTCCATGGGACATCTTGACATCTTTGAGATCACTGTTAGAGACGGCCTGACATCCTGGGACTTTGAATGGGACATCGTGACATCGGGGTGTTCTATGGGGGACATCCCTGACATCAGTGGGACTCTGTGTGGGACATGGGTGACATCTTGGGACGTCGAAAGGAGGGAAGAAAACGAGAAGAGAACATTGCCTGTTGGTTCTCTACCATCCAGTCTCCCCCTGAGTTACGGGGGAAGTGGGTCTCTTCCACCTAGTCTCCCCCTGAGCTACGGGGGAGGTGGGTCTCTACCATCTAGTCTCCCCCTGAGCTACGTGGGAGGTGGGTCTCTACCATCTAGTCTCCCCCTGAGCTACGGGGGAGGTGGGTCTCTACCATCTAGTCTTCCCCTGAGCTACGTGGGAGGTGGGTCTCTACCATCTAGTCTCCCCCTGAGCTATGGGGAAGCGGGTCTCTAAATGGTTTCGAGTAGATTTCGAAAAGAAACCAGAACGAAGACATTATTCAGTTTTCTATATCTGGTTTCTGAGTTAATTTTTTCTGTTTCCACAAATATACTTTTTTTTCTTCTCGTTGTGATGATTTCTACTTCTACCTCGATTGTATGTGTGCTTGTCTACTTCATCTACCAATCTTCTCTGGGGAGTCCAGTCTCATGTCTACTTCGTCTACCAATATTTTCTTGGGAGTCCAATCCCTTGTCTACCTCATCTACCAATCTTCTCTGTAAAGTCCAATCTTTAGTCTACCTCATCTACTCATCTTCTCTATAGAGTCTAATCTCTATCTACCTCATCTACCAATCTTCTCTATAGAGCCCAATCTCAAGTCTACCTCATATACCCATCTTCTTTATAAAGTCCAATCTTTAGTCTACCTCATCTACCCATCTTCTCTATAGAGTCTAATCTCTATCTACCTCATCTACCAATCTTCTCTATAGAGCCCAATCTCAAGTCTACCTCATATACCCATCTTCTTTATAAAGTCCAATCTTTAGTCTACCTCATCTACCTATTCTCTCTGTAAAGTCCAATTTCTAGTCTACCTCATCTACCAATCTTCTGTATAAAGTCCAATCTCTATCTACCTCATCTACCTTACATAACTCCCCCTACACTTCCTCATCTATATAATCTATGTCTCATGTAATCCGTCTATATCTCTCGTCTGTTCACCATCTTCTGTTACTTCTAACCAATTTTCACGTTGATAACATAGAAGTAATGTAATCTATCGTCTTAGAATACAATCCTGGCTAATTGTAACATAGATGACATAGAAGTTGAATGTAATTCTTGTGTCTATATAGACCCAGCGACACAGAGATTAGCTTGTGTGTGTGTGTGTGTGTGTGTGTGTGTGTGTGTGTGTGTGTGTGTGTGTGTGTTACTCGTAATCGATTTCATTAAAGTAATTAGTAATATAATTTCTAGGATAAACCTTGGAAAAGCTCAAATGACCTTCTCTGTGTTTCCCACACCTGCCGTCCAATCAGGTCGCGAGTCGTACCTTAACGAGGTAATCGCCTCGTTACTCCGTGATCCGTGGAGAAACGGGTAGTTGGGGGGGGGGGGGGTTCCTACCCTCCTGCACCCACCGTTATTAAATGGCCCTAGCCTTCCCGGCCGAGAAAGATTAGCCTTTTATTTCACACGCACAGTGTTAATTGGTCCTCGCCTTCCCGGGTTAATGCAAGCCTTTTATTTTACACCCACTGTATTAAATGGCCCTAGCCTTCCCGGGTGAGTGAGAGCCTTTTATTTTACACCCATTGTATTAAATGGCCCTCATCTTTCCGGCTGAGACACAGCCTTTTATTTCCATCCAGCGTATTAAATGGCCCTCACCTTCCTAGGTGACTGAGAGCCTTTTATTTTACACGCATTGTAGTAAATGGCCCTAGCTTTCCCGGCTGAGATTACCTTTGATTTTACACCCACCGTATTAAATGGCCTCCACCTTCCTAGCTAAGAGAGAACCTTTTATTTTAAACGCACCGTAGTAAATGGCCAACGCCTTCACGCCTGAGAGAGCCTTTTATTTTACACCCACGGTAGTAAATGGCCCTCACCTTCTTGGGTGAGAGCCTTTTATTTCACAACCACTGTACTAAATGGCCCTCGCCTTCCTAACTGAGAACGAACCTTTAATGTCCTATTACGTACAGAACCTGGAGATGGAGAGGCTCAGAAAAAAAAAAAATGGCCTTTTTAGGACGTTCCAGCCTGGCCATTTATACCAGACAGTAAATGTATACACTAGGGACATTTTTTCCTTTATATCATGATATGACTTTTAAATAGAATCACTTGTGCTGGTTTGTGCCCTTCACTTGGGGGGGGAGGGGAAAGTAAGGGGAGAGGAGGGGGGAAGAATCTATTGATTTCCTTTGCTAAAGAGATCGTGTCTATTGGGGGAGGGGAGGGGCTTACCACCCCCCCCTTCACCCTCCCTCCCCCCTCCCTACCTCCCCCCCTCCCCCCCAGCCGTTGTGAGGGGAGAGGGGAGAGGGGAAGAGAAGGGAAGGTGGGGGGGTGAGGGGAGGTGCGGTGTGTTTACCATAGCCAAATAACAGCAGAGGCAGACAACCTTCCCTCTCTCTCTCTCTCTCTCTCTCTCTCTCTCTCTCTCTGAAACACGATAAGTTCCCAAGTGCACTTTCGTGTCATGATCACATCATCATCATCATCAGGGAAGACACAAGAGAGACAGATAGAAAACGTGACAAAAGTCAATTGATATACGAAGAAAAGACGTACCTTAGACGCCATTGGTTAACAAGCGATACCGGATGGGGTTGTTCGATGTCGTGGTGTTCGCTTCTGGCATCATGTGGACAGGGAAACTGTGTACACATTTGGCCCACGTCAGAGCGGTCCAGTTCGTATAGACCATCATTAACGTTCATGGTTTACAATTCTTTGTGTATTTAATAAGTGAAGGTTCCGTGCCCATTTCTCTTGGTTGGGGAGTTAAAGAGTTGGTAATTGAATTGGGAACTTACTATGTCTCATTTTCCTTATGTCATCAGCAAATATATAATGGATCTCTCGCTCCCCTGTGAATTATTGCAATATATATATATATATATATATATATATATATATATATATATATATATATATATATATATATATATATATATATATATATATATTATTATATATATATATATATTCCTATGAGTCCACGTGGAAAATGAAACACGAAAAGTTCCCAAGTGCACTTTCGTGTAATAATCACATCATCAGGGGAGACACAAGAGAGAAATATAACAGTCAGTTGATATACATCGAGGAGACGATATATATATATATATATATATATATATATATATATATATATATATATATATATATATATATATATATATATAGAAGTGGTAGAGGATGTGTAGATCAGGTGTTTGCTTTCAAGAATGTATGTGAGAAATACTTAGAAAAGCAAATGGATTTGTATGTAGCATTTATGGATCTGGAGAAGGCATATGATAGAGTTGATAGAGATGCTCTGTGGAAGGTATTAAGAATATATGGTGTGGGAGGCAAGTTGTTAGAAGCAGTGAAAAGTTTTTATCGAGGATGTAAGGCATGTGTACGTGTAGGAAGAGAGGAAAGTGATAGGTTCTCAGTGAATGTAGGTTTGCGGCAGGGGTGTGTGATGTCTCCATGGTTGTTTAATTTGTTTATGGATGGGGTTGTTAGGGAGGTAAATGCAAGAGTTTTGGAAAGAGGGGCAAGTATGAAGTCTGTTGGGGATGTGAGAGCTTGGGAAGTGAGTCAGTTGTTGTTCGCTGATGATACAGCGCTGGTGGCTGATTCATGTGAGAAACTGCAGAAGCTGGTGACTGAGTTTGGTAAAGTGTGTGAAAGAAGAAAGTTAAGAGTGAATGTGAATAAGAGCAAGGTTATTAGGTACAGTAGGGTTGAGGGTCAAGTCAATTGGGAGGTGAGTTTGAATGGAGAAAAACTGGAGGAAGTATAGTGTTTTAGATATCTGGGAGTGGATCTGGCAGCGGATGGAACCATGGAAGCGGAAGTGGATCATAGGGTGGGGGAGGGGGCGAAAATCCTGGGAGCCTTGAAGAATGTGTGGAAGTCGAGAACATTATCTCGGAAAGCAAAAATGGGTATGTTTGAAGGAATAGTGGTTCCAACAATGTTGTATGGTTGCGAGGCGTGGGCTATGGATAGAGTTGTGCGCAGGAGGATGGATGTGCTGGAAATGAGATGTTTGAGGACAATGTGTGGTGTGAGGTGGTTTGATCGAGTAAGTAATGTAAGGGTAAGAGAGATGTGTGGAAATAAAAAGAGCGTGGTTGAGAGAGCAGAAGAGGGTGTTTTGAAATGGTTTGGGCACATGGAGAGAATGAGTGAGGAAAGATTGACCAAGAGGATATATGTGTCGGAGGTGGAGGGAACGAGGAGAAGTGGGAGACCAAATTGGAGGTGGAAAGATGGAGTGAAAAAGATTTTGTGTGATCGGGGCCTGAACATGCAGGAGGGTGAAAGGAGGGCAAGGAATAGAGTGAATTGGAACGATGTGGTATACCGGGGTTGACGTGCTGTCAGTGGGTTGAATCAGGGCATGTGAAACGTCTGGGGTAAACCATGGAAAGCTGTGTAGGTATGTATATTTGCGTGTGTGGACGTATGTATATACATGTGTATGGGGGTGGGTTGGGCCATTTCTTTTGTCTGTTTCCTTGCGCTACCTCGCAAACGCGGGAGACAGCGACAAAGCAAAAAAAAAAAAAGAAAAAAAAAAAAAACATATATATATATATATATATATATATATATATATATATATATATATGGATTTGTATGTAGCATTTATGGATCTGGAGAAGGCATATGATAGAGTTGATAGAGATGCTCTGTGGAAGGTATTAAGAATATATGGTGTGGGAGGCAAGTTGTTAGAAGCAGTGAAAAGTTTTTATCGAGGATGTAAGGCATGTGTACTGTAGGAAGAGAGGAAAGTGATTGGTTCTCAGTGAATGTAGGTTTGCGGCAGGGGTGTGTGATGTCTCCATGGTTGTTTAATTTGTTTATGGATGGGGTTGTTAGGGAGGTAAATGCAAGAGTCCTGGAAAGAGGGGCAAGTATGAAGTCTGTTGGGGATGAGAGAGCTTGGGAAGTGAGTCAGTTGTTGTTCGCTGATGATACAGCGCTGGTGGCTGATTCATGTGAGAAACTGCAGAAGCTGGTGACTGAGTTTGGTAAAGTGTGTGGAAGAAGAAAGTTAAGAGTAAATGTGAATAAGAGCAAGGTTATTAGGTACAGTAGGGTTGAGGGTCAAGTCAATTGGGAGGTGAGTTTGAATGGAGAAAAACTGGAGGAAGTGAAGTGTTTTAGATATCTGGGAGTGGATCTGTCAGCGGATGGAACCATGGAAGCGGAAGTGGATCATAGGGTGGGGGAGGGGGCGAAAATTTTGGGAGCCTTGAAAAATGTGTGGAAGTCGAGAACATTATCTCGGAAAGCAAAAATGGGTATGTTTGAAGGAATAGTGGTTCCAACAATGTTGTATGGTTGCGAGGCGTGGGCTATGGATAGAGTTGTGCGCAGGAGGATGGATGTGCTGGAAATGAGATGTTTGAGGACAATGTGTGGTGTGAGGTGGTTTGATCGAGTAAGTAACGTAAGGGTAAGAGAGATGTGTGGAAATAAAAAGAGCGTGGTTGAGAGAGCAGAAGAGGGTGTTTTGAAATGGTTTGGGCACATGGAGAGAATGAGTGAGGAAAGATTGACCAAGAGGATATATGTGTCGGAGGTGGAGGGAACGAGGAGAAGAGGGAGACCAAATTGGAGGTGGCAAGATGGAGTGAAAAAGATTTTGTGTGATCGGGGCCTGAACATGCAGGAGGGTGAAAGGAGGGCAAGGAATAGAGTGAATTGGAGCGATGTGGTATACAGGGGTTGACGTGCTGTCAGTGGATTGAATCAAGGCATGTGAAGCGTCTGGGGTAAACCATGGAAAGCTGTGTAGGTATGTATATTTGCGTGTGTGGACGTGTGTATGTACGATGTGTATGGGGGGGGGGGGCCATTTCTTTCGTCTGTTTCCTTGCGCTACCTCGCAAACGCGGGAGACAGCGACAAAGTATATAAAAAAAAAAAAAAAATATATATATATATATATATATATATATATATATATATATATATATATATATATATATATATATATATATATATGTGTGTGTTTTAATCACCTTTCTTATGTTCTCTAATATACTCAGTATTATTCCACCCTCAGGTGGCTGCTTAAACACCAGTTGTCCAAAGTTATCCATTTATTTCAATTAAGTTTTCGCCCCTCACAGAGACACCGTCAGCAATCTATAGAAATAGAAAAATAAATAAATTGCCCTTATAAGACTATGATGGGATATGTAAAACACAAACAAAATGTGAAAAACATCACATAACACACAGATGTAATGGGAAAAACATCACATAACACACAGATGTAAGGGAAAAACATCACATAACACACAGATGTAAGGGGAAAACATCACATAACACAGATGTAAGGGAGAAAAACATCACATAACTCACAGATGTAAGGGGAAAAACAACATAACACAGATGTAAGGGGAAAACATCACATAACACACAGATGTAAGGGGAAAAACATCACATAACAGATGTAAGGAGAAAAACATCACATAACACACAGATGTAAGGGGAAAAACATCACATAACACAGATGTAAGGGGAAAAACATCACATAACACAGATGTAAGGGGAAAAACATCACATAACACACAGATGTAAGGGGAAAAACATCACATAACACACAGATGTAAGGGGAAAACAATCACATAACACAGATGTAAGGGAAAACACATAACACACAGATGTAAGGGGAAACATCACATAACACAGATGTAAGGGGAAAACATCACATAACACACAGATGTAAGGGGAAAAACATCACATAACACACAGATGTAAGGGGAAAACATCACATAACACAGATGTAAGGGGAAAAATCACATAACAGATGTAAGGGGAAAAACACACATAACACACAGATGTAAGGGGGAAAACATCACATAACACAGATGTAAGGGGAAAACCACATAACACAGATGTAAGGGGAAAACACATAACACAGATGTAAGGGTAAAAACATCACATAACACAGATGTAAGGGGAAAAACATCACATAACACTAGATGTAAGGGGAAAACATCACATAACACAGATGTAAGGGGAAAAACATCACATAACACAGATGTAAAGGGAAAAACATCACAACACACAGATGTAAGGGGAAAACATCACATAGCACACAGATGTAAGGGGAAAAACATCACATAACAGATGTAAGGGGGAAAACATTACATAACACACAGATGTAAGGGGAAAAACATCACAAAACACAGATGTAAGGGGAAAAACATCACAACACACAGATATAAGGGGAAAAACATCACTTAACACACAGATGTAAGGGGAAAACATCACATAACACACACAGATATAAGGGGAAAAACATCACATAGTACACAGATGTAAGGGGAAAACAACATAACACATGTAAGGGGAAAACATCACATAACACAGATGTAAGGGGAGAAAATCACATAACACAGATATAAGGGGAAAACATCACATAACACACAGATGTAAGGGGAAGAACATCACATTACACACAGATGTAAGGGGAAACATCACATAACACACAGATGTAAGGGGAAAACATCACATAACACACAGATGTAAGGGGAAAACATCACATAACAGATGTAAGGGGGGAAGACATCACATAACACACAGATGTAAAGTTGAAAAAACAATCACATAACACAGATGTAAGGGGAAAACCTCACATAACACACAGATGTAGGGGGAAAACATCACATAATACACAGATGTAAGGGGAAAACATCACATAACACACCAGATGTAAGGGAAAAACATCACATAACACACAGACAGATGAAGAGCAAAAAAACTACATTCAACACACAGATGTAGAGGGGAAAAACATCACAAGAACTCACCGAGATGTAAAGGGGAAAAACATCACATAACACAAACAGATGTAAGGGGAAAAACATCACATAACACAGATGTAAGGGAAAAAAACATCACAACACACACAGATGTAAGGGGAAAAACATCACATAACACACAGATGTAAGGGGAAAACATCATAACACAGATGTAAGGGGAAAAACCACATAACAAACACAGATGGATAATGGGAAAAAACATCACATAACACAGATAATAAGGGTAGAAAACATCACATAAAAAAATCAGATGTAAGGGGAAAACCACATAACACACAGATGTAAGGGAAAAACATCACATAACACACAGATGTAAGGGGAAAACATCACATAACACAGATGTAAGGGGAAAACATCATAACACAGATGTAAGGGGAAAAACCACATAACACACAGATGTAAGCGGAAAAACATCACATAACACATGTAAGGGGGAAAAACATCACATAACACAGATGTTAAGGGGGAAAACCACATAACACAGATGTAAGGGGAAAAACATCACAAAACACACAGATGTAAGGGGAAAACATCACATAACACACAGATGTAAGAGGAAAAACATCACATAACACAGATGTAAGTGGAAAAACATCACATAACACACAGATGTAAGGGGAAAAGCATCACATAACACACAGATGTAACGGGAAAAACATCACACAACACACAGATGTAAGGGGAAAAACATCACAAACACAGATGTAAGGGAGGAAAACATTACTACACACAGATGTAAGGGGGAAAAACATACATAACATCTTCGAAGTTATAGTGTAGGAAACAATCACAAAAACACACAGATGGTAAGGGAAAACGTCACTTAACAACACAGATTTTTTGGAGGGGAAAACATCACATAACACACAGATGTAAGGGAAAAACATCACATAACACACAGATGTAAGGGGAAAAACATCACATAACACACAGATGTAAGGGGAAAAACATCACATAACACACACAGATGTAAGGGGAAAAACCACATAACACACAGATGTAAGGGGAAAAACTACAAGCGAAAGAAATCAACACGAACAAGAAGGATAATATAAATTACAATCTTCATACAACATATGGATAAAGAAGTAGTTTGTGTTTAGTTTGTAGTAACTATTGTACTTCATATTGATGGTTCGTGTTTCGCTTGTAGTGTTTTATCATAATTCTAAATGCTATGTACTTACTCTCTTTTATCCCGTGTTCCTTATTTATATCTTGTTTACGTTGTACATATCACATTGAAGTTTTGTGAGGCAATTTTCTTTTTTCATCTTTTTTTCTAGATTGTGAAGGTAGAAAGTTTAATTGAAGTGAAATTGGATCACTTTGGACAACTGGTGTTTGAGTAGACACCTCATGGTAGAATAATACTGAGAATATTAGAGAACATAAGAAAAATGATTAATTACTCTTAATATGCTGTCGTATTCATTATACTTGATCGCCGTTTCCTGCTTCAGTTAGGTAGCGCCAGGGAACAGACGAAGAAAGGCCACATCCGGTCACACATTCTCTAGCTGTCGTGTGTAATGCCCCACAGAACTTTACATGGTTTACCCCAGACGCTTCACATGCCCTGGTTCAGTCCATTGACAGCACGTCGACCCCGATATACCACTTCGTTCCAATTCACTGTATTCCCCCTTGCACGCTTTCACCCTCCTGCATGTTCAAGGCCTCGATCACTCAAATCTTTTTCACTCCATCTTTCCACCTCCAATTTGGTCTCTCACTCTCCTCGTTCCCTCCACCTCTGACACATATAATCCTCTTGGTCAATCTTTCCTCACTCATTTTCTCCATGTGACCAAACCATTTCAACACACCCTCTTCTGCTCTCTCAGTCTAGCACTTAGATGGGAATCCTGATTGCGGCTGTCGGCCCACAGTCAACGCAGCTGTTCATACCATCTCCAGAGGTTGGTCGATAAACGGGTACCTGCTCAGGCTAAGGTATATATATATATATATATATAATATATATAGTATAATATATATATATAATATATATAATATATATAAATATATATACGTATATATGGTGGGTAGGTTAGAGATAGAGGTGGTGGTAGTGGGAGGTGTGTGTGTGTGGGTGTGTGTGTGTGTGTGTGGGTGTGGGTGTGGTGTGTGGGTGTGTGGTGTGTGTGTGTGTGTGTGTGTGTGTGGGTGTGGGTGTGTGTGTGTAGGGTGTGTGGGTGTGTGTGTTGTGTGTGGGTGTGGGTGTGTGTGTGTGGGTGTGTGTGTGTGGTGTGTGTGTGTGGGTGTGTGTGTGTGGGTGTGTGTGTGTGTGTGGGTGTGGGTGTGGGTGTGTGTGTGTGGGTGTGTGTGTGTGTGTGGGTGTGGGTGTGTGTGGGTGTGGGTGTGTGTGTGTGGGTGTGTGTGGGTGTGTGTGTGTGTGTGTGTGGGTGTGTGTGGGTGTGGGTGTGTGTGTGTGGGTGTGTGTGTGTGTGTGTGTAGGGGGGTTTAACTCGACATCAAGGTGCTACCCCCCCTTCCCCTCACCCAGCCCCCCCCCGTCTCCCACCCCATCCTCAAGTGATCAATATGAAACCTGGCAACACTCTCTCTCATCTCCTCTCTCAATCATCTCCTCCGCATCTCTCTCGTCATCTTCTCTCTCTCTCTCTCTCTCATCTCTCTCTCTCTCTCTCTCCTCCTGTCTCTCTCTCTCTCTCTCCCCACCAGGCCACAACACCCTTCAAACAAAGTACGTGGGCGGCTCTGCCAGACACACGCCCTCTTACACCACCCCCACCCACCCACCCACGCCCACTGACGCCCACCCACACTGGATTGTGTGTGTGTGTGTTGTGTGTGTGTGTGTGTGTGTGTGTGTGTGGGTGGGTGGGTGGGTGGGAGAGCCAAGCAGACATATTGCCGCCCAGTTGAGGGTGGGTCGATCCCTCGGGTGGGTGTTGAGGGTGCTTGGGAGTTAGCGTGGGTGGGTGGGCGGCCTGCCCAGCCGCCCACCCACCCACTGGTGCAAGCAGTTCTAGATATATATGAACCACATCGCCCTCCCCTCCCCCCACCCACCCCCACTGCAACATCAACTCTCCCTCATTACCTCTCCCTCATCAACTCTCCCCCATTACCTCTCCCTCATCAACTCTCCCTCATTACCTCTCCCTCATCAACTCTCCCCCATTACCTCTCCCCTCATCAACTCTCCCAATTACCTCTCCCTCATCAACTCTCCCCCATTACTCTCCCTCATCAACTCTCCCCCATTACCTCTCCCTCATCAACTCTCCCCCATTACCTCTCCCTCATCAACTCTCCCCCATTACCTCTCCCTCATCAACTCTCCCCCATTACCTCTCCCTCATCAACTCTCCCCCATTACCTCTCCCCATCAACTCTCCCCCATTACCTCTCCCTCATCAACTCATCCCCCATTAACCTCTCCCTTCACAACTCTCCCCATTACCTCTCCCTCATCAACTCCCCCATTACCTCTCCCTCATCAACTGCTCCCCATCACCTCTCCCTCATCAACTCTCCCCCTCACCTCTCCCTCATCAACTCTCCCCATCACCTCTCCCTCATCAACTCCCCCCATCACCTCTCCCTCATCAACTCTCCCCCATCACCTCTCCCTCATCAACTCCTCCCCCATTACCTCTCTCTCATCAACTCTCCCCCACACTCTCCCTCATCACTCTCCCCATACCTCTCCCTTCCCCTCATCAACTCTCCCCCATTACCTCTCCCTCATCAACTCTCCCCATCACCTCTCCCTCATCACTTCTCCCCCATTACCTCTCCCTCATTAACTCTCCCCATCAACTCTCCCTCATCAACTCTCCCCATTACCTCTCCCTCATCAACTCTCCCCATCAACTCTCCCTCATCAACTCTCCCCATTACCTCTCCCTCATCAATCCTCTCCCCATCAACTCTCCCTCATCAACTCTCCCCATTACCCTCCCTCACAACTCTACCCCATCAACTCTCCCCCCTCATCAACTCTCCCCATTACCTCTTCCCTCATCAACTCTCCCCATCAACTCTCCCCATCAACTCTCCCTCATCAACTCTCCCCATCACCTCTCCCTCATCAACTCTCCCCATCAACTCTCCCCATCAACTCTCCCTCATCAACTCTCCCATCACTCTCCCTCATCACTCTCCCCATCAACTCTCCCCACATCAACTCTCCCCATCCAACTCTCCCTCATCAACTCTCCCCCATCAACTCTCCCTCATCAACTCTCCCCATCACCTCTGCCTATCAACTCTCCCCATCAACTCTCCCCATCAACTCTCCCTCATCAACTCTCCCCATCACCTCTGCCTATCAACTCTCCCCATCACCTCTGCCTATCAACTCTCCCCATCAACTCTCCCCATCAACTCTCCCCATCAACTCTCCCCATCAACTCTCCCTCATCAACTCTCCCCATCAACTCTCCCTCAATCAACTCTCCCTCATCAACTCTCCCCATCAACTCCTCTCTCTATCAACTCTCCCCATCAACCTCTCCCTCATCACTCTCCCCATCAACTCTCCCTCAATCAACTCTCCCCATCAACTCTCCTCCATCAACTCTCCCCATCAACTCTCCCTCAACAACTTCTCCCTCATCAACTCTCCCCATCAACTCTCCCTCATCAACCTCATCCCCCATTATACTCTCCCTCATCAACGCTCCCCATCACTCTCCCCATCAACTCCTCCCTCATCAACTCTCCCCATCAACTCCCCCATCAACTCTCCCTCATCAACTCCTCCCCATCAACTCTCCCTCATCAACTCTCCCCATCACTCTCCCCCATCAACTCTCCCTCATCAATACACTCCCCATCAACTCTCCCCATCAACTCTCCCTCATCAACTCTCCCATCAACTCTCCCTCATCAACTCTCCCCATCAACTCTCCTCATCAACTCTCCCCCCCATCAACTCTCCCCATCAACTCTCCCTCATCAACTCTCCCCATCAACTCTCCCTCATCAACTCTCCCCATCAACTCTCCCTCATCAACTCTCCCCATCAACTCTCCCCATCAACTCTCCCTCATCAACTCTCCCCATCAACTCTCCCCATCAACTCTCCCTCATCAACTCTCCCCATCAACTCTCCCTCATCAACTCTCCCCATTAACTCTCCCCATCAACTCTCCCCATCAACTCTCCCTCATCAACTCTCCCCATCAACTCTCCCTCATCAACTCTCCCCATCAACTCTCCCTCATCAACTCTCCCCATCAACTCTCCCCATCAACTCTCCCTCATCAACTCTCCCCATCAACTCTCCCTCATCAACTCTCCCCATCAACTCTCCCTCATCACCTCTCCCTCATCAACTCTCCCCATCAACTCTCCCCATCAACTCTCCCTCATCAACTCTCCCCTTCAACTCTCCCCATCAACTCTCCCTCATCTACTCTCCCTCATCAACTCTCCCCATCAACTCTCCCTCATCAACTCTCCCATCAACTCTCCCCCATCAACTCTCCCCATCAACTCTCCCTCATCAACTCTCCCCATCAACTCTCCCCATCAACTCTCCCTCATCAACTCTCCCCATCACCTCTGCCTATCAACTCTCCCCATCAACTCTCCCCATCAACTCTCCCTCATCAACTCTCCCCCATCACCTCTGCCTATCAACTCTCCTCCTTCATCTCTCCATCATCAACTCCCCCATAACTTCTCCCCATCACCTCTCCCCCATCACCTCTCTCCCTCACCTTCCCCATCACCTCTCCCCCTCACCTTCCCCATCACCTCTCCCTCTCACCTTCCCCATCACCTCTCCCCATCACCTTTCCCCCATCACCTCTCCCCCATCACCTTCCCCATCACCTCTCCCCATCACCTTTCCCCATCACCTTCCCCATCACCTCTCCCCCTCACCTTCCCCATCACCTCTCCCTCCCACGTTCCCCATCACCTCTCCCCCATCACCTTTCCCCATCACCTCTCCCTCATCACCTCTCCCCCTCACCTTCCCCATCACCTCTCCCTCTCACCTTCCCCATCACCTCTCCCCCATCACCTTTCCCCATCACCTCTCCCCCATCACCTCTCCCCCATCACCTCTCCCTCATGAGCCTCACGTCGCTTCCTCTCACTAATCCATCTCTCTTCCTTCTCCTTCTTTCTTCTCTCATCTTCATTCTCAAAGTCTGCGTGCTATCATTTCCTTCACATCCTTACCTCACTGGCTCACTGGCTCGCGGGTCGTCCGTCTTACCTAAGTACCCGGGTTCGGTACGGTGGTTAACTGGTAGTTTCGTGTACTGCTGCCAGGGGGGGGCCTTCCCTCGAAGACCTTCGCCTACAAAGGTAATTTACTCCCCTAATTACCTCACTTACAAAGGTAATTTACTCCCCTAATTACCTTACCTACAAAGGTAATTTACTCCCTTAATTACCTTACCTACAAAAGTAATTTACTCCCCTAATTACCTTACCTACAAAGGTAATTTACTCCCTTAATTACCTTACCTACAA
>NC_092293.1:16508749-16511249 GCF_036320965.1 Panulirus ornatus | reverse complement strand
GTATTCTATACATAATTTTTTATACATAATATTCTATACATAATATTTTATACATAATATTCTATACATAATATTTTATACATAATATTCTATTCATAATATTCTATAAATAATTTTTTATACATAATATTCTATACATAATATTTTATACATAATATTCTATACATAATATTTTGTACATAATATTCTGTACATAATATTTTATACATAATATTCTATACGTATTATTTATACATAATATTCTAACCATAATATTCTATACATAATATTCTATACATAATATTTTATACATAATATTCTAACCATAATATTCTATACATAATATTCTATACATAATATTTTATACATAATATTCTATACACAATATTTTATACATAATAATCTATACGTAATATTTTATACATAATATTCTAACCATGATATTCTATACATAATATTCTATACATAATATTTTATACATAATATTCTAACCATAATATTCTATACATAATATTCTATACATAATATTTTATACATAATATTCTGTACATAATAGTTTATACATAATATTCTATACATAGTATTCTATATATAATATTTGATACATAATATTCTATACATAATATTCTATACATAATATTTTATACATAATATTCTATACATAATATTCTATACATAATATTCTATACATAATATTTTATACATAATATTCTATACATAATATTTTATACATAATATTCTATACATAATATTTTATACATGATATTCTATACATATTATTTTATACATATTCTAACCATAATATGCCTATACATAATATTCTATACATAATATTTTATACATAATATTCTATACATAATATTTTATACATAATATTCTATACATAATATTTTTATACATAATATTCTAACCATAATATTCTATACATAATATTCTATACATAATATTTTATACAGTATTTTAACCATAATATTCTATACATATATTCTATACATAATATTTTATACATAATATTCTAACCATAATATTCTATACATAATATTCTATACATAATATTCTATACATAATATTTTATACATAATATTCTATACATAATATTTTTATACATAATATTCTATACATAATATTTTATACATAATATTCTAACCATAATATTCTATACATATTATTCTATACATAATATTTTATACATAATATTCTATACATAATATTTTATACATAGTATTCTATACATAATATTTTATACATAATATTCTATACATAATATTTATACATAATATTCTAACCATAATATTCTATACATATTATTCTATATATAATATTGTAGTACTATACATATTTTATACATAATATTCTATACATAATATTTTATACATAGTATTCTATACATAATATTTATACATAATATTCTATACATAATATTTTATACATAATATTCTAACCATAATATTCTATACATAATATTCTATACATAATATTTTATACATAATATTCTATACATAATATTTTATACATAATATTCTAACCATAATATTCTATACATAATATTCTATACATAATATTCCATACACACACTATACAGGCTGGGTGTCTGGCCACCAGCTCACGGGAGGTCATTAAACCACCATGTCCTGTAATACAGAAGTGAATAAGGGTCATTATGCAATATCTGATTAACCCCTCATGGCTTGATGATCATATACCCATCACCCTTCTGTCCATCTGTCATTAAGGGTGATAATGACCAAGGGAGGGGAGGGAAAGAGATTCACCTCCCCAGTGGTTGAAAACCCCAGAGAGAGAGAGAGAGAGAGAGAGAGAGAGAGAGAGAGAGAGAGAGAGAGAGAGAGAGAGAGAGAGAGACCTACGGTAGGGAGCCAAGTGAGGATGTTCCCTTCTAAGGCTCAGTCCTCTGTTCCTAACGCTACCTCGCTAACGCGGGAAATGGCGAATAGTATGAAATATATATAAATATGTATATTGGAAAGGATCACATTTATGCGTGTGATCCAGATATTCCTATGAGTCCACGGGGAAAATGAAACACGATAAGTTCCCAAGTGCACTTTCGTGTAATAATCACATCATCAGGGGAGACACAAGAGAGAAATATAACAGTCAGTTGATATACAACGAAGAGACGTAGCTAGGACGCCATTTGGTAAACAAGTTTAGATACATCTCTTTAATGTATATCAACTGACTTATATTTCTCTCTTGTGTCTCTCCTGATGATGTGATTATTACACCAAAGGGCACTTGGGAACTTACCGTGTTTCATTTCCCCGTGGACTCATAGGAATATACTTGATCACGATCAAAATTGTGATCCTTTCCAACATATATATATATATATATATATATATATATATATATATATATATATATATATATATATATATATATTGTGCTTTGTCGCTGTCTCCCGCGTTTGCGAGGTAGCGCAAGGAAACAGACGAAAGAAATGGCCCAACCCACCCCCATACACATGTATATACATACGTCCACACACGCAAATATA
>NC_092293.1:16486249-16506249 GCF_036320965.1 Panulirus ornatus | reverse complement strand
TGGCTGCTCAAACACCCGTTGTCCAAAGTTATCCATTTATTTCAATCAAGTTTTCGCCCCTCACAGAGGCATCATCAGCAATCTATAAAAACAGAGAAAAAAACTGCGTTACAAAACTTGGACGTGATATGTACAACGCAAAAAAAAAAAAAAAATAAATAAATAAAAACTCGGAAAAAACACAGCACATATAAACGTATGGCAGAACACTGAAAGCGAAACAGATTAACAATATCATGTAGGATAGTATGAGTTACAATCTAAATACAACATAGGGAAACAGAAATATTGAAAAACTTACAATTGAGGGAAAAAACACAGAACAATAGTAAACGAGTTAGGAATATAGAAAGTCCGTCATTAAATACACTAAGTAGAGCCAAGCGAGATTATTATTGTCCTGATATGGAGCTGAGGTCAGGTTAGGCTCGTCTGATTCTCTCTGACCTTCGTAACCCAGGACCGCGTTCCTGCTGTCCACCAGTGGCTAGCTCGGTAGTTTGTGACGGGTCTGTGACGTGTCTCATCTGTTCTAAAACGCCATTAGGTCAACGTCCAATTGGCTGGCGGTGGTCATGTTCGTCTGAATTTGGTGTTATTCGCTATCATCTCCCTCGTTAGACTCGTTCCATACTTTTGTTCATGTTGTTGTGATTCCACCATCTTCTTGTAAGTGGAGCGAGAGGCAGTGGCGAGCGGGTGGCAGGTCGTATGTCCAATGTAGTGTATATGGTGGGGCTGACAGTCCCCCTAGTATTGCGTCGGTCCTTATATACCACATTGGTACGATTCAAACTTCCAGAGCGACCTGATATATATATTGTTTGGTCATTACGAGCGAACGTGTTGAGATGGTCTGCCACGAGATGTTGCACCAGCATGTTGTTTACACGTATCCCTTTCAGAATTGGAATATCCATTGTTGATTAACATTGGCCCGACACGTCGAAGTTCTTGATGTAGAAGGAACATCTCGTAGCACACAGGTAACCTCTACGTTTTTATCAGATAAGTCTGATCAGGACCTGATGTGTTTATGTGTTTATGTGTTTATGTGTCTTATCAGGACCTGATGTGCGTATGTGTTGATGTGTTTATGTTTGTATTCCATGTTGAGCTGACAGTTCTCCTCTACTAGCAGTGGGGTTGAATTTTTGGACATGGGCTGATTCTACAATCACAGATTTAGATGAAAAGATTGGTCTAAATTCTTTCCAGTGACTTCATCGTTTCCCTTCGTTAATGAGGTAGTTGATTGGGTAAGACATCTCTTGCTACTACCACATTTATAACATTCATAGGGATTTTTTAGGGATTTTTTATATTTTTTTTGACTTCTTATTTTCAGCAATATACGCTTCATATTTGACACAGACTTCGATATTCATGTTTTTTTCTTAATGTCTCGACGAATATTTACGTAATTTACTTTTATGTTTGTTTTTGTTCATTTTTGAGTTTCTTGTGTGTTCTTTTCTTGGAGAACAAGCTGTTCTTTACCTCAGTGTTACACCTCTTTGTCTTAGATGTGAGGAAAATTATTGTCTGTTATGTATTGGTTCATATGTTCCTTCTCCTGCTTCGAATGTCTTACTGGAGCTTTGCTAAGCAACGTCCAATTTTCGTTTTCGTAGACGGTGTCATCCCAGATTATGCTCTCAGGAGCAACGCGAGAATCATTTAGAAAAATGCAAGTCTAAATTTTGGCTTGTCTTAACGAGGAGTATCAAAATGACCACGAATAGAAATGCTCAGTTTTATTCTGTGAATGTTTCCTCTCTCTCTCTCTCTCTCTCTCTCTCTCTCTCTCTCTCTCTCTCTCTCTCTCTCTCTCTCTCTCTCTCTCTCCTCTCAACCCAACCCGAAGACCCAGGAGACTTGAGGAGGGAAGGGGGAAGTTTTCTCTGGGGAGGGTGGAGATGGGGGTGCGGGGGCGGGGCGAAGGTCACGACCTCGCCCCGCCCCGACATGTATTATTCAGAGACTCGTCAACTTCTGCTTGGTGGGGGAGAGAGAAGAGAGAGAGAGAGAGAGAGAGGAGAGTAGGAAGGGGGAGAGAGAGAGAGAGAAGAGGGGACAAGGAGAGGGGATGGGAAGGGGGTTAAAGTGAGGAGAGAGAGAGAGAGAGAGAGAGAGAGAGAGAGAGAGAGAGAGAAGAGAGAGAGAGAGAGAGAGAGAGAGAGTATTGGGTCGTAAGGTAGCGAGGATATTCTCCTCTCTCTTCCTAAACTAAACGCTCTCCCCCCCTCCCCCCCAGCCCAATATCGTCATTCGTGAAGATCGCGCTGTGAATATCGTCCAACTCGCGATATTCCCCCCATTGAAAATATCGTCTGTTATCACCCTACGTCACTCTACATATTGACCGACACTCTTCAGATATTTGTAGAAACAGAATATCGTCACCTTCAAGACAAAATGGTAATATTTGTAGAAACAGAATATCGTCATCTTCAAGACAGAATGGTAATATTTGTAGAAACAGAATATCGTCATCTTCAAGACAGAATGGTAATATTTGTAGAAACAGAATATCGTCATCTTCAAGACAGAATGGTAATATTTGTAGAAACAGAATATTGTCACCTTCAAGACAAAATGGTAATATTTGTAGAAACAGAATATCGTCACCTTCAAGACAAAATGGTAATATCTTAGCGAATATCGCCTCAGTATGGAGGCCCAGGGATCGCCAAATATCGCCGAGCCTGGGCGATATACAGAATACCATGACTGAATCTTCTACATGGCCCGTATGACCCTTGGCAGACATAACAAGCTCGATCAATGCTCATGTTTGCGCTCCTTTCAGCTGCACGTCGGTGGGAAAGGTGTATATACGGGGAGGTGTGTGTGTGTGTGTGTGTGTGTGTGTAAGTGTACTTTATAAGTGTGTCAGTGTGTATTTAAGTGTATGGGGGAAGCTGTTTATGCCTTCGTCAACTACACGATCTTCCTCCACTCAGTCTGGCCAGCTGACCTCAGTCTGGCCAGCTGACCTCAGTGTGGCCAGCTGACCTCAGTCTAACCAGCTGACCTCAGTCTGGCCAGCTGACCTCAAGTCTGGCCAGCTGACCTCAGTCTGGCCAGCTGACCTCAAGTCTGGCCAGCTGACCTCAGTCTGGCCAGCTGACCTCAGTCTGGCCAGCTGACCTCAGTCTGGCCAGCTGACCTCAGTCTGGCCAGCTGACCTGAGACTGGCCAGCTGACCTCAGTCTGGCCAGCTGACCACAGTCTGGCCAGCTGACCTCAAGTCTGGCCAGCTGACCCCAGTCTGGCCAGCTGACCACAGTCTGGCCAGCTGACCTCAGTCTAACCAGCTGACCTCAGTCTGGCCAGCTGACCTCAGTGTGGCCAGCTGACCTCAGTCTGGCCAGCTGACCTCAGTCTGGCCAGCTGACCTGAGACTGGCCAGCTGACCTCAGTCTGGCCAGCTGACCTCAGTCTGGCCAGCTGACCTCAGTCTAGCCAGCTGACCTCAGTCTGGCCAGCTGACCTCAGTCTGGCCAGCTGACCTCAGTCTGGCCAGCTGACCTCAGTCTAGCTAGCTGACCTCAGTCTGGACAGCTGACCTCAGTCTAGCCAGCTGACCACAGTCTAGCCAGCTGACCTCAGTCTGGCCAGCTGACCCCAGTCTGGCCAGCTGACCACATTCTGGCCAGCTGAGCTGAGTCTGGCCAGCTGACCACAGTCTGGCCAGCTGACCTCAGTCTGGCCAGCTGACCTCAGTCTGGCCAGCTGAGCTGAGTCTGGCCAGCTGACCACAGTCTAGCCAGCTGACCTCAGTCTAGCCAGCTGACCACAGTCTGGCCAGCTGAGCTGAGTCTGGCCATCTGACCACAGTCTAGCCAGCTGACCTCAGTCTGGCCAGCTGACCACAGTCTGTCCAGCTGACCACGGTCCGGCCAGCTGACCTCAGTCTGGCTAGCTGACCTCAGTCTAGCCAGCTGACCTCAGTTTGGCCACCTGATCTCATTCTGGCCAGCTGACCCCAGTCTGGCCAGCTGACCTCAGTCTAGCCAGCTGACGTCAGTCTAGCCAGATGACCTCAGTCTAGCCAGCTGACCCCAGTTTGGCCAGCTGACCCCAGTCTGGCCAGCTGATCACAGTCTGGCCAGCTGACCACAGTCTGGCCAGCTGACCTCAGTCTGGCCAGCTGACCTCAGTCTGGCCATCTGACCTCAGTCTGGCCATCTGACCTCAGTCTGGCCAGCTGACCCCAGTCTGGCCAGCTGACCACAGTCTGGCCAGCTGACCTCAGTCTGGCCAGCTGACCTCAGTCTGGCCAGCTGACCTCAGTCTGGCCAGCTGACCTCAGTCTGGCCAGCTGACCACATTCTGGCCAGCTGACCACATTCTGGCCAGCTGACCACATTCTGGCCAGCTGACCTCAGTCTGGCCAGCTGACCCAGTCTGGCCAGCTGACCTCAGTCTGGCCAGCTGACCTCAGTCTGGCAGCTGACCTCAGTCTGGCCAGCTGACTCAGTCTGGCCCGCTGACCTCAGTCTGCCAGCTGACCTCAGTCTGGCCAGCTGACCTCATCTGAGCCAGTTGACCTCAGTCTGGCCAGCTGACCTCAGTCTAGCCAGCTGACCTCAGTCTAGCCAGCTGACCTCAGTCTGGCCAGCTGACCTCAGTCTAGCCAGCTGACCTCAGTCTGGCCAGCTGACGTCAGTCTGGCCAGCTGACCTCAGTCTGGCCAGCTGACCTCAATCTGGCCAGCTGACCTCAGTCTGGCTAGCTGACCTCAGTCTAGCCAGCTGACGTCAGTCTGGCCAGCTGACCTCACTCTGGCTAGCTGACCTCAGTCTGGCCAGCTGACCTCAGTCTGGCTAGCTGACCTCAGTCTGGCTAGCTGACCTCAGTCTGGCCAGCTGACCTCAGTCTGGTCAGCTGACCTCAGTCTAGCCAGCTGACCTGAAGAGAAGGAGTTCATTGAGGAGGTGCAGAGGAAGGCCTGAAATTGGCCCGTTATGGAAGAGAGAAGAGTGCAGAGTGAGTCACAAGTGAAGCTAAAGGCCTTGAATTGGCCCGTTATGGAAGAGAGAAGAGTGTAGAGTGACCTGATCACACTAGTTCAAGTTGTTAATTAAGCTGGGCTGATGACGTACATATTTAACCCAACTGGAAATGAAAGACATTTGGACAGAGAAAACATTCCAATGTTTACTATAAATAAAAGTAGTTATTGAAACATTCAAATGTTTATTTTAAATAAAGAGTAGTTATTGAAACGTTCAAATGTTTACTTTAAATAAAAGTAGTTATTGAAACATTCAAATGTTTATTTTAAATAAAGAGTAGTTATTGAAACGTTCAAATGTTTACTTTAAATAAAAGTAGTTATTGAAACGTTCAAATGTTTATTTTAAATAAAGAGTAGTTATTGAAACATTCAAATGTTCACTTTAAATAAAAGTAGTTATTGAAACATTCAAATGTTTACTTTAAATAAAAAAAAGGTAGTTATTCAATGGAATAAATTGAGTTATTGTCAACATACATGGGTTAAGAATGTTGTATGTGGGGGAATGTACAAGAGACGGGGGGCGGGGCGGGGCGGGGCGGGGCCCCCACAAGTGTATAACCCCCTACCCGTACAGTACACACACACACACACACACACACACACACACACTATAACAATAGACTCCATCATTTAAAACAACCATGATTTACCCTCGTATTCGTACCTTAACAATAGCTTTAAGCAGACAGCATTTCCTTGCCCCCCCCCCTAACCCCATAATAGCCCCCCCCCCCGACAAAAGCACCCCAACCCAAGCGCCTGACAACAACAACAACAACAACAACAACAACAAGAGCGCCTAACAAAAGCACATTTTTCCATCTGTTGTATTTATCACGTGAACTGATCCTTCCTGGTACAACAAAAGGTCATGCTATATATATACACACACACACTCCACCTGCCACTCACACACTCACTCACTCCCCACACCACGTACCTCCCGAGACTGGTGAGTGAGGTACCTCCCGAGACTGGTGAGTGAGGTACCTCCCGAGACTGGTGAGTGAGTTACCTCCCGATACTGGTGAGTTACTTCCCGATATTGGTGAGTTACCTCCCGATACTGGTGAGTTACCTCCCGATATTGGTGAGTTACCTCCCGATAATGGTGAGTGACCTCCCGATATTGGTGAGTTACCTCCCGATATTGGTGAGTTACCTCCCGATATTGGTGAGTTACCTCCCGATACTGGTGAGTTACCTCCCGATACTGGTGAGTTACCTCCTGATATTGGTGAGTGAGTTACCTCCCGATACTGGTGAGTGAGTTACCTCCCGATATTGGTGAGTTACCTCCCGATACTGGTGAGTGAGTTACCTCCCGATACTGGTGAGTTACCTCCTGATATTGGTGAGTTACCTCCCGATACTGGTGAGTGAGGTACCTCCCGAGACTGGTGAGTGAGTTACCTCCCGATACTGGTGAGTGAGTTACCTCCCGAGACTGGTGAGTGAGTTACCTCCCGATATTGGTGAGTGAGGTACCTCCCGAGACTGGTGAGTGAGTTACCTCCCGATACTGGTGAGTTACTTCCCGATATTGGTGAGTTACCTCCCGATACTGGTGAGTTACCTCCCGATATTGGTGAGTTACCCCCGATACTGGTGAGTGACCTCCCGATATTGGTGAGTTACCTCCCGATACTGGTGAGTGAGTTACCTCCCGATATTAGTGAGTTACCTCCCGATACTGGTGAGTGAGTTACCTCCCGATATTAGTGAGTGATTTACCTCCCGTTACTGGTGAGTGAGTTACCTCCCGATATTAGTGAGTGATTTACCTCCCGATACTGGTGAGTGAGTTACCTCCCGATACTGGTGAGTTATTTCCCGATATTGGTGAGTTACCTCCCGATACTGGTGAGTGAGTTACCTCCCGATACTGGTGAGTGAGTTATCTCCCGATACTGGTGAGTTACCTCCCGAAACTGGTGAGTTACCTCCCGATACTGGTGAGTGAGTTACCTCCCGATACTGGTGAGTGAGTTACCTCCCGATACTGGTGAGTGAGTTATCTCCCGATACTGGTGAGTTACCTCCCGAAACTGGTGAGTTACCTCCCGATACTGGTGAGTGAGTTACCTTCCGATACTGGTGAGTTAGTTACCTCCCGATACTGGTGAGTTACCTCCCGATACTGGTGAGTGAGTTACCTCCCGAAACTGGTGAGTTACCTTCCGATACTTGTGAGTGAGTTACCTCCCGATACTGGTGAGTGAGTTACCTCCCGATACTGGTGAGTTACCTCCCGATACTAGGGAGTTACCTATCGGGGCTGGTCGATAAATAGGTTCCTGGCTTAGGCTGGTATGTGTGTGCACACACACGTCCACACACACACACACACACACACACACACACGTCCACACACACACAGACACACACACACACACACACACACACACACACACACACACAGTGTGGCAGACTGACCATATGTCACTCATTTACATATTCCCAAAGTCGGAGGTCCTCCCACGTCACTCCGTATGTCCCATGTCCCCCTCACTGTCCCAGGTGCCTCCCATGTCCCCCTCACTGTCCCAGGTGCCTCCCATGTCCCCCTCACTGTCCCAGGTGCCTCTCATGTCCCCCTCACTGTCCCAGGTACCTCCCATGTCCCCTCACTGTCCCAGGTGCCTCCCATGTCCCCCTCACTGTCCCAGGTGCCTCCCATGTCCCCCTCACTGTCCCAGGTGCCTCCCATGTCCCCGTCACTGTCCCAGGTGCCTCCCATGTCCCCCTCACTGTCCCAGGTGCCTCCCATGTCCCCCATGAACTACGTCCCTCCCATGTCTCAGATCCCACATCGTGTCCTGACTCCCTCCCAAATCCCAGCTCCCTCCCACATCCCAGCTTCCTCCCACATCCCAGTTTCTTCCCACGTCCCAGCTTCCTCCCACGTCCCAGCTCCCTCCCACGTCCCAGCTTCCTCCCACGTTCCAGCTCCCTCCCACATCCCAGCTTCCTCCCACATTCCAGCTTCCTCCCACGTTCTCAGCTCCCTCCCACATCCCAGCTTCCTCCCACATTCCAGCTTCCTCCCACGTTCCAGCTTCCTCACACGTTCCCAGCTCCCTCCCACATCCCAGCTTCCTCCCACATTCCAGGTTCCTCCCACGTTCCAGCTTCCTCCCACGTTCCAGCTCCCTCCCACATCCCAGCTTCCTCCCACATCCCAGCTTCCTCCCACGTTCCAGCTCCCTCCCACATCCCAGCTTCCTCCCACATTCCAGCTTCCTCCCACGTTCTCAGCTCCCTCCCACGTTCCAGCTTCCTCCCACATTCCAGCTTCCTCCCACATTCCAGCTTCCTCCCACGTCCCAGCTCCCTCCCACGTCCCAGCTTCCTCCCACGTTCCAGCTCCCTCCCACATCCCAGCTTCCTCCACGTTCCAGCTTCCTCCCACGTTCCAGCTTCCTCCCACGTTCCAGCTTCCTCCCACGTTCCCAGCTCCCTCCCACGTCCCAGCTTCCTCCCACGTCCCAGCTTCCTCCCACTTTCCAGCTTCCTCCCACGTTCCAGCTCCCTGCCACATCCCAGCTCCCTCCCACGTTCCAGCTCCCTCCCACGTTCCCAGCACTCTCCCACATCCCAGCTTCCTCCCACATCCCAGCTCCCTCCCACATCCCAGCTTCCTCCCACATCCCAGCTCCCTCCCACGTTCCAGCTCCCTCCCACGTTCCCAGCTCTCTCCCACATCCCAGCTTCCTCCCACATCCCAGCTCCCTCCCACATCCCAGCTTCCTCCCACATCCCAGCTTCCTCCCACGTTCCCAGCTCCCTCCCACGTTCCAGCTCCCTCCCACATCCCAGCTTCCTCCCACATCCCAGCTTCCTCCCACGTTCCCAGCTCCCTCCCACGTTCCAGCTCCCTCCCACATCCCAGCTTCCTCCCACGTTCCAGCTTCCTCCCACGTTCCAGCTCCCTCCCACATCCCAGCTTCCTCCCACATCCCAGCTTCCTCCCACGTTCCCAGCTCCCTCCCACGTTCCAGCTCCCTCCCACACCCCAGCTTCCTCCCACGTTCCAGCTTCCTCCCACGTTCCAGCTCCCTCCCACATCCCAGCTTCCTCCCACGTCTCAGCTCCCTCCCACGTTCCCAGCTCCCTCCCACATCCCAGCTTCCTCCCACATCCCAGCTTCCTCCCACGTTCCAGCTCCCTCCCACATCCCAGCTCCCTCCCACGTCCCAGCTTCCTCCCACGTTCCAGCTCCCTCCCACTTCCCAGCTCCCTCCCACGTCCCAGCTCCCTCCCACGTCCCAGCTCCCTCCCACGTCCCAGCTCTCTCCCACATCCCAACTTCCTCCCACGTCCCAGCTACCTCCCACATCCCAGCTCCCTCCAACGTCCCAGCTCCCTCCCACGTCCCAGCTCCCTCCCACGTCCCAGCTTCCTCCTACGTTCCCAGCTTCCTCCCAAGTTCCAGCTCCCTCCCACGTTCCCAGCTTCCTCCCACATCCCAGCTCCCTCCCACGTCCCAGCTTCCTCCCACGTTCCAGCTCCCTCCCACATCCCAGCTTCCTCCCACATCCCAGCTTCCTCCCACATCCCAGCTTCCTCCCACGTCCCAGCTTCCTCCCACGTTCCAGCACCCTCCCACATCCCAGCTTCCTCCCACGTCCTAGCTTCCTCCCACATCCCAGCTTCCTCCCACATGCCAGCTTCCTCCCACGTTCCAGCTCTCTCCCACATCCCAACTTCCTCCCACATCCCAGCTTCCTCCCACGTTCCAGCTCCCTCCCACATCCCAGCTCCCTCCCACGTCCCAGCTTCCTCCCACGTTCCAGCTCCCTCCCACATCCCAGCTCCCTCCCACGTCCCAGCTCCCTCCCACGTCCCAGCTCCCTCCCACGTCCCAGCTCCCTCCCACATCCCAGCTTCCTCCCACGTCCCAGCTACCTCCCACATCCCAGCTCCCTCCAACGTCCCAGCTCCCTCCCACGTCCCAGCTCCCTCCCACGTCCCAGCTTCCTCCCACGTTCCCAGCTTCCTCCCACGTTCCAGCTCCCTCCCATATCCCAGCTTCCTCCCACGTCCTAGCTTCCTCCCACATCCCAGCTTCCTCCCACATGCCAGCTTCCTCCCACGTTCCAGCTCCCTCCCACATCCCAACTTCCTCCCACATCCCAGCTTCCTCCCACGTTCCAGCTCCCTCCCACATCCCAGCTCCCTCCCACGTCCCAGCTCCCTCCCACGTCCCAGCTCCCTCCCACGTCCCAGCTCTCTCCCACATCCCAGCTTCCTCCCACGTCCCAGCTACCTCCCACATCCCAGCTCCCTCCAACGTCCAGGCTCCCTCCCACGTCCCAGCTCCCTCCCACGTCCCAGCTTCCTCCCACGTTCCCAGCTTCCTCCCACGTTGAAGCTCCCTCCCACGTTCCCAGCTTCCTCCCACATCCCAGCTCCCTCCCACGTCCCAGCTTCCCCCCACGTTCCAGCTCCCTCCCACATCCCAGCTTCCTCCCACATCCCAGCTTCCTCCCACATCCCAGCTTCCTCCCACATCCCAGCTTCCTCCCACGTTCCAGCTCCCTCCCACATCCCAGCTTCCTCCCACATCCCAGCTTCCTCCCACATCCCAGCTCCCTCCCACGTCCCAGCTTCCTCCCACGTCCCAGCTCCCTCCCACGTCCCAGCTTCCTCCCACGTTCCAGCTCCCTCCCACATCCCAGCTTCCTCCCACGTCCTAGCTTCCTCCCACATCCCAGCTTCCTCCCACATGCCAGCTTCCTCCCACGTTCCAGCTCCCTCCCACATCCCAGCTTCCTCCCACGTTCCAGCTCCCTCCCTCGTTCCCAGCTCCCTCCCACGTGCCCAGCTCCCTCCCACATCCCAGCTCCCTCCTACATCCCAGCTTCCTCCCACGTCCCACTTCCTCCCGCGTTCCAGCTCCCTCCCACATCCCAGCTTCCTCCCACGTCCCAGCTACCTCCCACATCCCAGCTCCCTCCAACGTCCCAGCTCTCTCCCACGTCCCAGCTCCCTCCCACGTCCAGCTTCCTCCCACGTTCCAGCTCCCTCCCACATCCCAGCTTCCTCCCACATCCCAGCTTCCTCCCACATCCCAGCTTCCTCCCACATCCCAGCTCCCTCCCACGTCCCAGCTTCCTCCCACGTTCCAGCTCCCTCCCACATCCCAGCTTCCTCCCACGTCCTAGCTTCCTCCCACATCCCAGCTTCCTCCCAAATGCCAGCTTCCTCCCACGTTCCAGCTCCCTCCCACATCCCAGCTTCCTCCCACGTCCCCAGCTTCCCTCCCACGTGCCCAGCTCCCTCCCACATCCCAGCTCCCTCCTACATCCCAGCTTCCTCCCACGTCCCAGCTCCCTCCCACGTCCCAGCTCCCTCCCACGTCCCAGCTTCCTTCCACGTTCCCAGCTTCCTCCCACGTTCCCAGCTTCCTCCCACGTTCCAGCTCCCTTCCACGTCCCAGCTCCCTCCCACATCCCAGCTTCCTCCCACATCCCAGCTCCCTCCCACGTCCCAGCTCCCTCCCACGTCCCAGCTTCCTCCCACGTTCCAGCTCCCTCCCACGTTCCCAGCTTCCTCCCACGTTCCCAGCTCCCCCCACGTTCCCAGCTCCCTCCCACGTTCCCAGCTCCCTCCCACGTTCCCAGCTTCCTCCCACGTTCCCAGCTTCCTCCCACGTCCCAGCTTCCACGTCCCAGCTTCCTCCCACGTCCCAGCTTCCTCCCACATCCCAGCTTCCTCTCACATCCCAGCTTCCTCCCACGTCCCAGCTTCCTCCCACATCCCAGCTTCCTCCCACGTCCCAGCTTCCTCCCACGTCCCAGCTTCCTCCCACATCCCAGCTTCCTCCCACGTCCCAGCTTCCTCCCACGTCCCAGCTTCCTCCCACGTTCCAGCTTCCTCCCACGTCCCAGCTTCCTCCCACGTCCCAGCTTCCTCCCACGTTCCAGCTTCCTCCCACGTCCCAGCTTCCTCCCACGTCCCAGCTTCCTCCCACGTCCCAGCTTCCTCCCACGTCCAGCTTCCTCCACGTTCCCAGCTTCCTCCCACGTCCCAGCTTCCTCCCACGTCCCAGCTTCCTCCCACATCCCAGCTTCCTCCCACGTCCCAGCTTCCTCCCACGTTCCAGCTTCCTCCCACGTTCCAGCTTCCTCCCACGTCCCAGCTTCCTCCCACGTTCCCAGCTTCCTCCCACGTTCCAGCTTCCTCCCACGTCCCAGCTTCCCTCCCACGTCCAGCTTCCTCCCACGTCCCAGCTTCCTCCCACGTCCCAGCTTCCTCCCAGCGTCCCCAGCTTCCTCCCACGTCCAGGTTCCTCCCACGTTCCAGCTTCCTCCCCACGTCCCAGCTTCCTCCCACGTCCCAGCTTCCTCCCACGTCCCAGCTCTCCTCCCACGTCCCAGCTTCCTCCCACGTTCCAGCTTCCTCCCACGTCCCAGCTTCCTCCCACGTCCCAGCTTCCTCCCACGTCCCAGCTTCCTCCCACGTCCCAGCTTCCTCCCACATTCCAGGTTCCTCCCACGTTCCAGCTTCCTCCCACGTCCCAGCTTCCTCCCACGTTCCAGCTTCCTCCCACGTCCCAGCTTCCTCCCACATTCCAGGTTCCTCCCACGTTCCAGCTTCCTCCCACGTCCCAGCTTCCTCCCACGTTCCAGCTTCCTCCCACGTCCCAGCTTCCTCCCACGTCCCAGCTTCCTCCCACATTCCAGGTTCCTCCCACGTTCCAGCTTCCTCCCACGTCCCAGCTTCCTCCCACGTTCCAGCTTCCTCCCACGTCCCAGCTTCCCCCAATGTCTCTGTGGCTTTTAAGGATCAACGGGCGCCAGCAGGAAGGTTGGGGAGGGGAGAGGAAGGGGGAGAGAGGGAATCTGGGGAGGGGAGATGAGGAGGGTGGGGAGGGGAGAGGAAGAAGTTGGGAGGGGAGATTAGGAGGGTGGGGAGGGGAGATGAGGAGGGTGGGGAGGGGAGAGATGAGGAGGGTGGGGAGGGGAGATGAGGAAGGTGGGGAGGGGAGATGAGGAGGGTGGGGAGGGGGGATGAGGAAGGTGGGGAGGGGAGATGGGGGAGGGGAGATGAGGAGGGTGGGGAGGGGAGAGGAAGGGGGAGAGAGGGAAGGTGGGGAGGGGAGATGAGGAGGGTGGGGATGGGAGAGGAAGAAGTTGGGGAGGGGAGATTAGGAGGGTGGGGAGGGGAGATAAGGAGGGTGGGGAGGGGAGATGAGGAGGGTGGGGAGGGGAGATGAGGAAGGTGGGGAGGGGAGATGAGGAGGGTGGGGAGGGGAGATGAGGAAGGTGGGGAGGGGAGATGAGGAGGGTGGGGAGGGGAGATGAGGAGGTTGGTGAGGGGAGATGAGGAGGGTGGGGAGGGGAGAGGAAGAAGGTGGGGAGGGGAGATGAGGAGGGTGGGGAGGGAGATGAGGAAGGTGGGGAGGGGAGATGGGGAGGGGAGATGAGGAGGGTGGGGAGGGGAGATGAGGAGGTTGGTGAGGGGAGATGAGGAGGGTGGGGAGGGGAGAGGAAGAAGGTGGGGAGGGGAGATGAGGAGGGTGGGGAGGGGAGATGAGGAGGGTGGGGAGGGGAGATGAGGAGGGTGGGGAGGGGAGATGAGGAAGGTGGGGAGGGGAGGTGAGGAAGGTGGGGAGGGGAGATGAGGAGGGTGGGGAGGGGAGATGAGGAAGGTGGGGAGGGGAGATGAGGAGGGTGGGGAGGGGAGATGAGGAGGGTGGGAGGGGAGATGAGGAAGGTGGGGAGGGGAGATGAGGAAGGTGGGGAGGGGAGATGAGGAAGGTGGGGAGGGGAGATGAGGAGGGTGGGGAGGGGAGATGAGGAAGGTGGGGAGGGGAGATGAGGAAGGTGGGGAGGGGAGATGAGGAGGGTGGGGAGGGGAGATGAGGAGGGTGGGGAGGGGAGATGAGGAAGGTGGGGAGGGGAGATGAGGAAGGTGGGGAGGGGAGATGAGGAAGGTGGGAGGGGAGATGAGGAGGGTGGGGAGGGAGATGAGGAGGGTGGGGAGGGGAGATGAGGAAGGTGGGGAGGGGAGATGAGGAAGGTGGGAGGGGAGATGAGGAAGGTGGGGAGGGGAGATGAGGAAGGTGGGGAGGGGAGATGAGGAAGGTGGGGAGGGGAGATGAGGAGGGTGGGGAGGGGAGATGAGGAAGGTGGGGAGGGGAGATGAGGAAGGTGGGGAGGGAGATGAGGAAGGTGGGGAGGGGAGATGAGGAAGGTGGGAGGGGAGATGAGGAAGGTGGGGAGGGGAGATGAGGAAGGTGGGGAGGGGAGATGAGGAAGGTGGGGAGGGGAGATGAGGAAGGTGGGGAGGGAGATGAGGAAGGTGGGGAGGGGAGATGAGGAAGGTGGGGAGGGGAGATGAGGAAGGTGGGGAGGGGAGATGAGGAAGGTGGGGAGGGGAGATGAGGAGGGCGGGTAGGGGAGATGAGGAAGGTGGGGAGGGGAGATGAGGAAGGTGGGGAGGGGAGATGAGGAAGGTGGGGAGGGGAGATGAGGAAGGTGGGGAGGGGAGATGAGGAAGGTGGGGAGGGGAGATGAGGAAGGTGGGGAGGGGAGATGAGGAGGGCGGGTAGGGGAGATGAGGAAGGTGGGGAGGGGAGATGAGGAGGGCGGGTAGGGGAGATGAGGAAGGTGGGGAGGGGAGATGAGGAGGGCGAGTAGGGGAGATGAGGAAGGTGGGGAGGGGAGATGAGGAGGGCGGGTAGGGGAGATGAGGAAGGTGGGGAGGGGAGATGAGGAAGGTGGGGAGGGGAGATGAGGAAGGTGGGGAGGGGAGATGAGGAAGGTGGGGAGGGGGTTGAATCCTTAAGCCTCCCTACTCGCCCTGCCTGCCAAGTGGCGCGCCTCCGCCACCTCCTGCTGTGAGAGAGAGAGAGAGAGAGAGAGAGAGAGAGAGAGAGAGAGAGAGAGAGAGAGAGACAGAGAGAGAGAGAGAGAGAGAGACAGAGAGAGAGAGAGAGAGAGAGAGAGAGAGAGAGAGGTTACTGGATGAAGTAAGAGACGAGACACCTGATGTATATATATAAATGTACGATGATGTTCGTAATGACACACGTACCTACATACCTGTCATTATAATGATCATTCCAGTATGATTATATCATTATCATGCTCACTAGAGCATAATTATATCATTATCATGCTCACTAGAGCATAATTATATCATTATGATGCTCCCTGGAGCTTAATTACATCATCATGATGCTCCCAAGAGCATAATTATATCATTATGATTCTCCCAAGAGCATAATTATGTCAATCTGATGCTCCCTGGAGCTTAATTATATCATTATCATGCTCCTTAGAGCATAATTATATCGTTATGATACTCCCAAGAGCATAAGTATATCATTAAGATTCTCAATAGAGTATAATGACATCATTATGATGCTCACGGAAGTCTAATTACATCATTATGATGCTCATTTAAGTATGATTATATCATTATTCTCAGTAAAGTCTAATTACATCATTATGATGCTCATTTAAGTATGATTACATCGTCATTATTCCCAGTAAAGTCTAATTACATCATTATGATGCTCATTTAAGTATGATTACATCATTATTCTCAGTGGAGTCTAATTACATCATTATGATGCTCACGGAAGTCTAATTACATCATTATGATGCTCATTTAAGTATGATTACATCATTATTCTCAGTAAAGTCTAATTACATCATTATGATGCTCATTTAAGTATGATTATATCATCATTATTCTCAGTAAAGTCTAATTACATCATTATGATGCTCATTTAAGTATGATTATATCATCATTATTCTCAGTAAAGTCTAATTACATCATTATGATGCTCATTTAAGTATGATTACATCATCATTATTCTCAGTAAAGTCTAATTACATCATCATGATGCTCATTTAAGTATGATTACATCATCATTATTCTCAGTGGAGTCTAATTACATCATTATGCTCAGTAAAGTATAATTATATCAGTGTGATACTCGCTATTTCATTATCAACCTCGAGAATAATTACGTCTTATCATTATGACTATAATGCTCCGTGAAGTATAATTAGATATAATTATTATACTCACCAAATTATACTTACATCATTATGATGGCCACTACATTATAATAATCCCATCTTAACCTTATGATAATCTTGAAGTATGATTATATATATGTATATATATAATGCTCGCTGAGGTAGGATTGTATTTTCCCCTGTGTGGCGAGAACTTAATAACTTATTTATCTGGTTATATTCCTCTCTGTCTTGCTCCGTAGTTATTCTTCTAGTGAGGCGAGGTCAGGTCAGAGGTCACACGCACTCCGTAACTATTCCCAGGTCAGGTCAGAGGTCACATGCACTCCGTAACTATTCCCAGGTCAGGTCGGAGGTCACACGCACTCCGTAACTATTCCCAGGTCAGGTCAGAGGTCACACGCACTCCGTAACTATTCCCAGGTCAGGTCAGAGGTGACACGCACTCTGTAACTATTCTCAGGTCAGGTCAGAGGTCACACGCACTCCGTAACTATTCCCAGGTCAGGTCAGAGGTCACACGCTCTGTAACTATTCCCAGGTCAGGTCAGAGGTCACATGCACTCCGTAACTATTCCCAGGTCAGGTCGGAGGTCACACGCACTCCGTAACTATTCCCAGGTCAGGTCAGAGGTGACACGCACTCTGTAACTATTCTCAGGTCAGGTCAGAGGTCACACGCTCTGTAACTATTCTCAGGTCAGGTCAGAGGTCACACGCACTCTGTAACTATTCTCAGGTCAGGTCAGAGGTCACACGCGCTACGTTTTGACACACGTCGCCCAGAAGGGTATGGGTCAAGTGGCTGTATTGACTGTAGTAGTTATGACCTGTCACCCCCTCTGTAGCTGTGACCTGTCTGTCACACCCTCTGTAGCTGTGACCTGACCCCCCCCCCTCCATTGTATGCATCGTTACATGCAGGACATACTGATAAGTGATACGTTATCAGCTGTCATTTATCTGTCGTCAGCTCTGTTTTGATACCCTTATATATATATATATATATATATATATATATATATATATATATATATATATATATATATATATTTCTTTCAAACTTTCAAAATTATATATATATATATATATATATATATATATATATATATATATATATATATATATATATATATATATATTTATTCATTTATTTATTTATTTATTTATTTGTCTTCTCTGAAGTGTTTTGGCTTATTGATCGCTTCGAAGCGCTTCGACCCGGCGTCATGAGAGAAACAGATTTTTTTTTTCTTTTTCTTTTATTTCGACAACGGAGGCGGCCGGCTCCATATTCGTGAAAAATAATAAATTTAGATAAAAATTAAAAAAATTAGGTGATTCATGGAAAATCCTTGGGGGGCAGGGGGGGGGGGGGAGACAAGCCTAATATTGACCCCGGGTCTTGTAGAGAGTGAACCCGACAAGCGAGACTGAACCCGGTGCTTCGAAGCTCACCGGGGTTTCGAATCGATTCGGCACAGCGGAGCGGTACGCTCCAGGATATACGTGGGTTGGGGGGGGGGGGGGGGGGGGCTCACTTGACCACGACTCCACGACCCTCTCAAGTATCGCAGGCACGACCCTCTAGGCGAGGCGAAACGACCCTTTGGGCTATAATGGGGCTTCGTTAAGGGTCAGGCCTATATAACGACCCAAGAGTCGTACCGTCGTGTTCGTGTGGTCGTACCGTCGTGTTCATGTGGTCGTACCGTCGTGCTCGTGTGGTCGTACCGTTGTGTTCATGTGGTCGTACTATCGTGTTCATGTGGTTGTACTATCGTGTTCATGTGGTCGTACCGTCGTGCTCGTGTGGTCGTACCGTCGTGTTCCTGTGGTCGTACCGTCGTGTTCCTGTGGTCGTACTGTCGTGTTCCTGTGGTCGTACCGTCGTGCTCGTGTGGTCGTACCGTCGTGCTCGTGTGGTCGTACCGTCGTGTTCATGTGTCGTACCGTCGTGTTCATGTGGTCGCACCGTCGTGCTCATGTGGTCGTACCGTCGTGCTCATGTGGTCGTACCGTCGTGTTCATGTGGTCGTACCGTCGTGCTCGTGTGGTCGTACCGTCGTGTTCCTGTGGTCGTACCGTCGTGTTCCTGTGGTCGTACTGTCGTGTTCCTGTGGTCGTACCGTCGTGCTCGTGTGGTCGTACCGTCGTGTTCATGTGTCGTACCGTCGTGTTCATGTGGTCGCACCGTCGTGCTCGTGTGGTCGTACCGTCGTGCTCATGTGGTCGTACCGTCGTGTTCATGTGGTCGTACCGTCATGCTCATGTGGTCGTACCGTCGTGCTCGTGTGGTCGTACCGCCGTGTTCGTGTGGTCTTACCGTCGTGCTCATGTGGTCGAACCGCCGTGTTCATATGGTCGTACCGCCGTGTTCATGTGGTCGTACCGTCATGCTCATAGGGTCGTACCGTCGTGTTCATGTGGTCGTACCGTCATGCTCATGTGGTCGTACCGTCGTGCTCGTGTGGTCGTACCGCCGTGTTCATGTGGTCTTACCGTCGTGCTCATGTGGTCGAACCGCCGTGTTCATATGGTCGTACCGCCGTGTTCATGTGGTCGTACCGTCGTGCTCATGTGGTCGTACCGCCGTGTTCATGTGGTGGTACCGCCGTGTTCATATGGTCGTACCGTCGTGCTCATGTGGTCGTACCGCCGTGTTCATGTGCTCGTACCGTCGTGTTCATGTGGTCGTACCGTCGTGTTCATGTGGTCGTACCGTCATGCTCATGTGGTCGTACCGCCGTGCTCGTGTGGTCGTACCGCCGTGTTCATGTGGTCGTACCGTCGTGCTCATGTGGTCGTACCGCCGTGTTCATGTGCTCGTACCGTCGTGCTCATGTGGTCGAACTGCCGTGCTCATGTGGTCGTACCGTCGTGCTCATGTGGTCGTACCGTCGTGCTCATGTGGTCGTACCGCCGTGTTCATGTGCTCGTACCGTCGTGCTCATGTGGTCGAACTGCCGTGCTCATGTGGTCGTACCGTCGTGCTCATGTGGTCGTACCGTCGTGCTCATGTGGTCGTACCGTCATGTTCATGTGGTCGTACCGTCGTGCTCGTGTGGTCGTACCGCCGTGTTCATGTTGTCGTACCGCCGTGCTCATGTGGTCGTACCGCCGTGTTCATGTGGTCATACCGTGGTGTTCTTGTGGTCGTACCGTCGTGCTCATGTGGTCGTACCGCCGTGTTCATGTGCTCGTACCGTCGTGCTCATGTGGTCGTACCGCCGTGTTCATGTGGTCCTACCGCCGTGCTCGTGTGGTCGTACCGTCGTGCTCATGTGGTCGTACCGTCGTGTTCATGTGGTCGTACCGCCGTGCTCATATAGTCGTACCGTCGTATTCATGTGGTCGTACCGTCGTGCTCATGTGGTCGTACCGTCGTGTTCATGTGGTCGTACCGCCGTGCTCATATAGTCGTACCGTCGTATTCATGTGGTCGTACCGTCGTGTTCATGTGGTCGTACCGTCGTGCTCATGTGGTCGTACCGTCGTGCTCGTGTGGTCGTACCGTCGTGTTCATGTGGTCGTACCGCCGTGCTCATGTGGTCGTACCGTCGTGCTCATGTGGTCGTGCCGTCGTGCTCATGTGGTCGTACCGCCGTGCTCACGTGGTCATACCGTCGTGCTCATGTGGTCGTACCGTCGTGCTCATGTGGTCGTACCGGCGTGTTCACGTGGTCGTACCGTCGTGCTCATGTGGTCGTACCGTCGTGCTCATGTGGTCGTACCGCCGAGCTCACGTGGTCGTCACGCCGTGCTTATGTGGTCGTACTGCCATGCTCATGTGGTCGTACCGTCGTGCTCATGTGGTCGTACCGTCGTGCTCATGTGGTCATACCGTCGTGCTCATAGGGTCGTACCGCCGTGCTCACGTGGTCGTACCGTCGTGCTCATGTGGTCGTACCGTCGTGCTCATGTGGTCGTACCGTCGTGCTCATGTGGTCGTACCGTCGTGTTCAAGGGGT
>NC_092293.1:16473749-16481249 GCF_036320965.1 Panulirus ornatus | reverse complement strand
AGTAAAGCAGATGATGTCTTCCCACCCACACTCACACACACACACACCTCTCACCTCTTCTTTCGCCACCGCCAGCTGGGAAAGATGTTTGAGAGAGGAACACCAAATATAGAGGGAGAGTATACTGCCTGGGAAGTTTTATAGGAATGTATGACACACCATATATTGAGTATACTGCCTGGGAAGTTTTATTGGAATGTATGACACACCATATACTGAGTATACTGCCTGGGAAGTTTTATAGGAATGTATGACACACCATATACTGGGTATACTGCCTGGGGAAATTTTTATAGGAAATTATGCAACACCAAATATACAGAGAGTATACTACCTGGTGAATTTTATAGGAAAGTGTGGACAGGTAAAGTTTCTTACCGTGACACTGGTGCTCTCCAGGGAGGAGGAAGAGCAAGTCGTCTAATATAAAGAAAAAAAAACTATTTTGAATTTTGAGACTGTCTGTTTAGATGTGTTTCTCCTGTTTTGAACTAGTCTTGTGTTTACTTTGAATAAATATACGTGACTGGTCTCTTTCCACCTTGATATTTGGTGTTGACATACTCCAATGTTCTGCAATTGAAAGAGATTTTGCCCACGTTAGTATCAAATGTCTTTCATTTTGATTTCATATCATTGTTCTTAAGTCATTGAATTCCTGTCTAATGTGAGGATATTTTCGTTTCGCATGTCGAGCTTGTCTGATATTTTGAGAAATTCTTATAGATTTCCTCAGAGTGTACGCTGTTGTGAAGAATTTCCGCCATCATCGGGTGCTCTTTTCCCCTTATACGATCCTTGAATTCCACCTCTGTACCAATTCACTACCAACTCATTTGTTGACATTACTTTTCAGCTTAGCACTGTCCTCACCTGACATTCCTGCCGCGTCTGTGGTGCTGGCTGGGGCTGTTAAGGCTCATTGCCTCATTTGGTGCGTCCAGTCTTTTTGCCCACTGACGGAATGATCTCCTTTTCTCTCTCTCTCTCTCTCTCTCTCTCTCTCTCTCTCTCTCTCTCTCTCTCTCTGTCCCTTAAATCTATCATATCTCTAACGAATACTACACCCCCTGCCCCTCCCCATGACTGAATTCGACCTCATGTTTTAAATGTGTTTGTGTTACCATACACTGCCTCGAAATGAGCGCGTTGTGAGTGAACAGTCCCCCTGATCATGGCTGTTGCATAATAGTCAATGGACGAGAAGACGAATAGACTTGTCAAGGAACTTCTCGCTCCAAGTGGATTGATCATTTCCCTGCTACTGATTGTAGTGCAGTAGTATATATATATATATATATATATATATATATATATATATATATATATATATATATATATATATATATATATATACTTCTTTGATTTTGTAGGGTTTCATATGCTTTTATGTCTGAGAAAATTGTGTGTGTTATATATATATATATATATATATATATATATATATATATATATATATATATATATATATATATATATATGTATATATATATATATATATATATATATATATATATATATATATATATATATATATATATATATAAGGAAGGAATTTAGACCTGTTTTCTTGGATGAGGGACAAACTTGGTCAACTTGTTTTCATCGAAAAGTTAACTAAATCGTTGTCACCAAGTCTATGAATATAAATTTCCTTCTTTGCAGATGCGGCTGAGATCCGGTGGCTAACCGCCCCTGAGAAGGACGTAGGAAGGGAGAGGGGGTAAGAAGAGACGTGGATGAGAGGGAGAGAGGGACACGGAAGGTGAGACAAGACACAGGAGGAGAGACGAGGGAGGAGGAGGAGCAGGAGGAGGAGGCCATCTACCAGACCAAGATGAAGGTGTTGGCGTGTTGAGGGCGGGTCCTGGCGGGGCATTCCAGTTCCTCCCTTCGACGAGTCGAGCCCAAGACCGCCGCTGATGGAGCCACACTCCTCGACTTCTCAGACCTCAGTGACCCTCGGCAGGAGCCACCCGTCCCTCTGAACAACCCCGCCAGCTCCTCCAGCGAGGCTTCACGCCTCCCTGAAGTGACTTCGACACCGCCAGTGAACTCTGCGTGATCCCAAAGGCTTCACGAAGCTTCACGTGATCTCTTGAGGCCTCGTGAAACCCCAGCCAACATGAGTGGATGGTGGGGTTCCAGTAGATGAGAGAGAAGTGGGTTCTCCTGCCTGCGGGGTTTCCCCTTCCCTGGGTGTGAAGTGAGTGCTGGTTCCTGTCGTGTGCGTAATGAATGACACAGTGTAGGACCGCCGTTCGAACCAGACGGCCTCTTCACTCCAAAATAAAAACCCACTTTAAGCAGACCGATGGCTTACTATAGCTGACTTGCACCACCTCTCTAAAAACCCACCCTCTGGTCTCCACACGACACAACTCTTATCTTTGAGCGACTCCTTCTGCGCCTTCGTCATGAGCTCCGACGACTTCAACGACGATGACGTCTTTCTCTCCCCCTCGGCGGAGGTGCCGGGAGTCGAGGTGGAGGCGGGGATTGGGCCCTGTGGTACCCATGTGGTCAACGGGTCACGCCCTTCCTCCGGTTACTATTCGCGCCCTACCAGTGGCTACACTGCCAGCCAGGACACTCCTCCAGCTTCTGCAGGTACGGGAACAGTTGGGTATTTCAGTACCGATGAGTGAGTGGAGTTGTGGGTAAACAAGATATTATTTGATCCATGTGCTAATTGACAGGCATGCAGAAGAGAGGTTGTTAGATGTGAACGTGTCGAGAGCGCCAGCATATGGTGTGTCTGATCATTTCTTGGTGAAGGCGAGTGAGAAAGGTTGTACATGGGGTTTGCTACAAGAGGAAATGATACGGGCGTGAAAAGAGATGGGAAGTGGAAGCAGTTCTTGAACGTACGGGTGAAGTGTGTATCATACGGGTGTGTGAGGGAAGGGAAGCGAGTGGTGAAGAAAGACTTAAGAGGACGTACATGTCAGAAGTGTGGAAGGAGGGAGAGACCGTGAAGGAGATGGAAGGATGGAGTTAAAGAGACTTTATGTATTCTTTATGTATTTGGTCACCAGCCAAATAAGCTGGAGATGATAGAGAGAATTCAGAAACAATTTAAAGTATAAAATTGAAGCGTGAAAGTAAAATCGCTAGTGAAAGAAGAAAGGGACGTGTATAGACGATATCTGCTTGGAAGGAGTACGTGTGAATGAGAGAAGTACAAGAGAAAATAAGTCAAGAGAGAGGTACAAGAACTATATGATTGGGTAGATGAAAAATGGAGAGAAATTTTTTTTCCATGAACTAGAAAGATATTAGGATCTCTTAGAAGCAGATGGCCACTGTAAGGAGAACAAGAGAACAGATGAGTGAGACAGTAAGGAGAACATGGTGAGTAATAACAGACTGACAAGATAAGAAAAATGCATGGAGAGATTCTGTTCTTTAAAAGACCATCGAAGGTGCCAGATGGTAGGATGTTGGATGTGGGATGTTTAGAAGGACGTGGACTGAGTCATGGTTTATGGCTGGTGAAAAGAGAGGAGGTTATGATGGCCTTGCCTAAGATGGAGTTTGGCAAGGCGTCAGGAATGGATAACACCGCGGTTGGATTTCGAAAGACAGGAGGTGACGGTGTTGTTGATTGATTGGTTAACGAGGGTGTCCAGGGTACGTGTGGTCCAAAGTGAGCTGCTGGAGGTCTGGTGGAGTGTGTCTGTGATTTCGATATATACCTTTTTTTTTAATGACAGAGGTATACACCGGTTGAGTATACTTGGTGTAGTGTTATGGGAAGGTAGTGATTGTGAAGATGGTGGCATATTCAGAGCATCAGACTAGGGTGGAACAATGTGGCTTCAGGAAAGGTTAGGTGCTTGCTTTTAAGGATGTGCGAGAGGAAATCCTTGGAGAGAGAGAGAGAGAGAGAGAGAGAGAGAGAGAGAGAGAGAGAGAGAGAGAGAGAGAGAGAGAGAGAGAATAACTTGTTTACGACACATACAAATCCAGAGAAAATGTATGATGGGGCTGACAGATATGTAGTGTAGAAAGTGTTACCAGTATATGGATTACTGAAAATCTGTTATTGCACTAAGGATGTTTATTCCCGAAAAAAATAAGGCATCTGTGCGAGTAGGAATGAAGGAGGGTGAGTGGCTTCGGGTGAAGGTGGGTCCACATGAAGAATGTCTGATGTCACCGTGGCTGTTTAATCTGTTCATGGACAGGGTGGTGAGGAAGGTTAATGGATAGGGTCTTGAAGTATGCTAGAGTTGGGGGAAAGAGATTGGGTGTTGAATCACTTGCTGTTTGCAGATGACACAGTTTTGGTGGCAGAATCTGCTGATAGAATTTGGGTAAATGTGTTATGGTAGAACGTTGAAATTAAATGTGAATAAAAGTAAGATATATATGTATATATGCATATATATATATATATATATATATATATATATATATATATATATATATATATATATATATATATATATATATGATGTATGTGTGTATATATTCCTGTTCCAATTTCTCTCATTCCCCATCTATCTATATATTTATCTATCAAATCAAACTACCTCTCTCTCTCTCTCTCTCTCTCTCTCTCTTTCTCCTCCGGTGTATATCTCACCTCACAACACAGACAGCTGTATCACATTCTGAAACTGATACGTCCAAGGCAATTTCAGTCACCATTCCCCCCTCCCCTCCCCCCCTGGCGCCCGTTATCAACCTCCCCCTGAAATACATTTCAGATTCTTTGCACACTCCCCCCCCGCCCCCCCTACACACACACACACACACACACACACACACACACACACACACACACACGTGAAGCGCACAGATATTTTTCCCTTGCTGGTGCAAACTCTTGCCAGTATATTTTTACATAGATATTTTTTCCTTTTCTTTTTTTTTTTTACATGATTTACACTTTTTGATTTAAAGGGTGAGAGAGAGAGAGAGAGAGAGAGAGAGAGAGAGAGAGAGAGAGAGAGAGATATGTTTCCCATCACCCAGGAATATTGTATGAGAATGAATAACTGCCTTTTTTACATTGTATAAGTCAATGGGGAGGGTATCCCTTCGTGAATGATATATATATATATATATATATATATATATATATATATATATATATATATATAGATAGATAGATAGATAGATAGATAGATAGATAGCTAGATAGATGGATAGATAGATAGATAGATAGATAGATAGATAGATATTTCTATGAGTCCACGGGGAAAATGAAACACGAAAAGTTCCCAAGTGCACTTTCGTGTAATAATCACATCATCAGGGGAGACACAAGAGAGAAATATAACAGTCAGTTGATATACATCGAAGAGACGAAGCTAGGACGCCATTTGGTAAACATGTGATTGTCCAAAACATACAACGAGCGTTCATAAACTTATCATTTTACAAATCTTATCAACAATAAAGTTATCTAATTTGTACAGACCATCACTAATATTAAGATTATAATTCTTTGTGTATTTAATAATAGAAGATTCAATGATACTTTTCTTAGTAATATTTCTCCCCTTACTTTACAATTTAGTACCTTCCATCAAATTTACTGTAGAAAATGAAAGTAATGGTATGTTACCATTTTTAGACTGCATGATCCATAGGCAAGGAAACGAGTTTAAATTTAGCATATACAGAAAACCCACCAATGTATGCTCATATATCCATTATTACTCATCTCAACATGACAGAGTTAAATTATCATCATTTCAATCTATGTTCCTAAGGGCATTACGTATTTGCAGTCCAGAGTTTATTGATGATGAGTTTGAGAAGATATATTCTATTGGATCTAAGTTAAAGTACCCTAGATCTTTCATTAATAAATCCCTGAAGTTGGCAAAGAAATCATTTTATAGAGTTGAGCCCAAACCTCCCATTAACACCAAGAATCTTTTAGTTCTCCCTTTTAATAATAATTTCACTTTGCTTCCCATGTTGCTTAAATCCTTTAATGTAAATGTTGTCTTTAGCAACAATAATACTATAAAGAATATCTTAATCAGGAATTCAACAGAAAATTCTCTTGGATGCATCTATAAAGTGCCATGTGGAAATTGTGATAAATTTTATGTTGGTCAGACTGGTAAGGATCTTTCTGTTAGACTTAAGCAATATAAATATAGTATAAGAACGGGACAAGAATCAAATGCCTTGTTTAATCATGTTAAAAACTATGATCATTGTATTGACTGGAGTAACGCCATCTCAGTTATTAACTCTAACTCTATTACCAAGAGAAATATCATTGAATCTTCTATTATTAAATATACAGAGAATTATAATCTTAATATTAGTGATGGTCTATACAAATTAGATAACTTTATTGTTGATAATCACATGTTTACCAAATGGCGTCCTAGCTTCGTCTCTTCGATGTATATCAACTGACTGTTACATTTCTCTCTTGTGTCTCCCCTGATGATGTGATTATTACACGAAAGTGCACTTGGGAACTTTTCGTGTTTCATTTTCCCCGTGGACTCATAGGAATATCTTGATCACGCGCAAAATTGTGATCCTTTCCAATATATATATATATGTATATATATATATATATATATATATATATATATATATATATATATATATATATATATATATGTATATATATTGTGTGTGTGTGTGTGTGTGTGTGTGTGTGTTCGGTCGTTATCTACCGAGTAAGAGGTGCATGTGATTGGTAGATGTACAATAGAAAACGGTCTCTGTGGTTCCGCCATCTTGGTATTTTCCAGCTTAAATTCAACTGTTTTCTTAAATATTTCTGGTTTGAATTTAGGTTTGACTGAGTAATGATGATGTGGAGAAGAGGAGAGTATGATGATTGTGTTAGGAATTAATGATTAGGCGAGAACATAACGATTGGACTAGACCACAATGATTAGGCGAGGCTACAAGGATTGGGTTAGGCCACAAGGATTGTGTAAGGCCACAAGGATTGGGTTAGGCCACAAGGATTGGGTTAGGCCACAAGGATTGGGTTAGGCCACAAGGATTGGGTTAAGGCCACAAGGATTGGGTTAGGCCACAAGGATTGGGTTAGGCCACAACGATTGGGTTAGGCCACAACGATTGGGTTAAGCCACAAGGATTGGGTTAGGCCACAAGGATTGTGTAAGGCCACAAGGATTGGGTTAGGCCACAAGGATTGGGTTAGGCCACAAGGATTGGGTTAGGCCACAAGGATTGGGTTAGGCCACAAGGATTGGGTTAGGCCACAACGATTGGGTTAAGCCACAAGGATTGGGTTAGGCCACAAGGATTGGGTTAGGCCACAAGGATTGGGTTAAGGCCACAAGGATTGGGTTAGGCCACAAGGATTGGGTTAGGCCACAACGATTGGGTTAAGCCACAACGGATTGGGTTAAGGCCACAAGGATTGGGTTAGGCCACAAGGATTGTGTAAGGCCACAAGGATTGGGTTAGGCCACAAGGATTGGGTTAGGCCACAAGGATTGGGTTAGGCCACAAGGATTGGGTTAAGGCCACAAGGATTGG
>NC_092293.1:16455761-16473649 GCF_036320965.1 Panulirus ornatus | reverse complement strand
CTCCCATATAATTTACCAGGAATACTCAACATCAAGTAATGTAGTGATAATGATGATAACAATAAATACGTAATGAAAACGGGAAGCGTGTAAACAACTTGGCCTTTGCATCAGCAGCAATGGCTTCCGTTTGACATTTTCTTTCTCTTGGGGCAGTTAAATGTCATTCCCCATTTAAATATAATTATAACTATAGCATGCTCAAAGACTCCAATAATTACATTTTTTTTTCTATATAGAATTACATTATTTTTTTTTTCTATAAACTAACTCCTATGATTGACGCTATAGCAGTATATAGAAGATAGGACCCAACGCCCGTTTTCTTGATCAAGAAGCTGTAGAAAATGGGATTATGATTTTTGATATAGCTTTATTGTAATTAGGTTTTCGTTAGATTTGACGTATATGTTGCTACCAGTTTATACGCGCGTTAATGTAATCCGTAACTGCGTTGTGACCCGGAGATAACGACCCCTGGGCAACAGAACATGGGATACGCACAGCCAGAGGGAAATAATCATAAGTAATCCTACAAATGTATCAATTACATAATTACATTTTTCTAATGTAATCAACAAACATCATAGATTCTCAGCTGGATTTGGCCCCCCTAACCCCCCCAGTTAACCCCCCTCCCCCCTCCCCCCTTCCTCCAGGTGTGTGTAAACACAGACAGGTAGCGGTGTATTTTGTGCCCACAAACAAACAAACTGTCAATAGAAAATGGTGTGAGGTCCAAGGGCCATACTGTGTTTCCATTTCGAACCCATGTCCTTAAACCCCCCCAGAACCTCCACGACCCTCCCCTTTATCTGGGGGAGGGGGGGATGGGAAGGGTGGGGGGGGGAAGTCCTCAGCTCACACTACCAGGAGCGTGTCCTCAGCTCACACTCCCAGGACTGTGTTCTCAGCTCATACTCTCAGGACTGTGTTCTCAGCTCACACTCCCAGGACTGTGTTCTCAGCTCACACTCCCAGGACTGTGTCCTCAGCTCACACTACCAGGAGTGTGTCCTCAGCTCACACTAACAGGAGCGTGTCCTCAGCTCACACTACCAGGAGTGTTTCCTCAGCTCACACTACCAGGACTGTGTCCTCAGCTCACACTCCCAGGACTGTGTCCTCAGCTCACACTACCTGGAGCGTGTCCTCAGCTCACACTCCCAGGACTGTGTCCTCAGCTCACACTACCTGGAGCGTGTCCTCAGCTCACACTCCCAGGACTGTGTCCTCAGCTCACACTACCTGGAGCGTGTCCTCAGCTCACACTACCAGGACTGTGTCCTCAGCTCACACTAACAGGACTGTGTTCTCAGCTCACACTCCCAGGACTGTGTTCTCAGCTCACACTCCCAGGACTGTGTCCTCAGCTCACACTACCTGGAGCGTGTCCTCAGCTCACACTCCCAGGACTGTGTCCTCAGCTCACACTACCTGGAGCGTGTCCTCAGCTCACACTCCCAGGACTGTGTCCTCAGCTCACACTACCTGGAGCGTGTCCTCAGCTCACACTACCAGGACTGTGTCCTCAGCTCACACTAACAGGACTGTGTTCTCAGCTCACACTCCCAGGACTGTGTTCTCAGCTCACACTCCCAGGACTGTGTCCTCAGCTCACACTACCTGGAGCGTGTCCTCAGCTCACACTACCTGGAGCGTGTCCTCAGCTCACACTACCAGGACTGTGTCCTCAGCTCACACTACCTGGAGCGTGTCCTCAGCTCACACTACCAGGACTGTGTTCTCAGCTCACACTAGTGAGTGATGGGATCAGGCAGCGGAGGCCAGCAGTACAGTAACGTATTTGGTATCAACCCCTTCCCTTTCCCCTTCCCCTTCCCCTTCCCCATCACCCCCGTTGGCCGCCCATCTCCTCTTAATTAAACCGTTGAATGGCAACAGACGACAACAACAGGTCGTCCTGGGGTCGTGTGTGGACGTCGTGCATTGTGGTCGTGCTGACAGAGTCGTCTCCACTGCTGCTCTCTCTCTCTCTCTCTCTCTCTCTCTCTCTCTCTCTCTCTCTCTCTCTCTCTCTCTCTCTCTCTCTCTCTCTCTCTCTCTCTCTCACTGGAGAGTTAATGACGTGATGGGGAAGTGATAGGGAGAGAATACGTTGCTGGAACACCTTCTCCTCCTCTCCCCTCACCCCTTCCCCTCGCCTCTCCCCTCTCCCTCGCCTCTCTCCTCTCTCTCCCCTCGCCCCCACGCTCCCCTCTCCCCAGAATATCATTTCTCATCAATATGTTCGTATGTGTGTGTGTGGGAGGGTGGAGGGGGAGGGGGGCGTGTGTTGGGGTGGGGGGGAGCGGGGGGCGCGGCAACAAACTCCGTTTCCCGCTTGAGTGGAGGGGCGTCGGAGCTGGGGTTGTTGTTGTTGTGCCCGACGGGTTGTGAACCGGTTGTCTGTTGTGCACGGCGTGGGTTACTACGCGCCCTGAGGGGGGGGGGTCACTGTGTTGTTGTTGTTGTTGTTGTTGTTGTTGTTGTCCTCCCCCCCCCCCCCCCCACCATCGTTGTAAGGCCAGAAACCAGAGGAGGAGAATAATACAGTGTGGATGGGAGTATTATAGTCCCATCTTCTATTTTATTCCCATCTTCTGTTTTCTTCTTCCTCCCATCTTCTATTTTCTTCTTCCTCCCATCTTCCATTTTCTTCTTCTTCCTCCCATCTTCTGTTTTCTTCTTCCTCCCATCTTCTATTTCCTTCTTCCTCCCATCTTCCATTTTCTTCTTCCTCCCATCTTCTATTACTTCTTCCTCCCATCTTCTATTTCTTCTTCCTCCCATCTTCTATTTTATTCTTCCTCCCATCTTCTATTTTATTCTTCCTCCCATCTTCCGTTTTCTTCTTCCTCCCATCTTCCATTTTCTTCTTCCTCCCATCTTCCACTTTCTTCTTCCTCCCATCTTCTATTTTCTTCTTCCTCTCATCTTCTATTTTCTTCTTCTTCCTCCCATCTTCCGTTTTCTTCTTCTTCCTCCCATCTTCTATTTCCTTCTTCCTCCCATCTTCCATTTTCTTCTTCCTCCCATCTTCTATTACTTCTTCCTCCCATCTTCTATTTCTTCTTCCTCCCATCTTCTATTTTATTCTTCCTCCCATCTTCTATTTTATTCTTCCTCCCATCTTCTATTTCTTCTTCCTCCCATCTTATATTTTATTCTTCCTCCCATCTTCTATTACTTCTTCTTCCTCCCATCTTCTATTTTATTCATCCTCCCATCTTCTATAACTTCTTCCTCCCATCATCTATTACTTCTTCTTCCTCCCATCTTCTATTACTTCTTCTTCCTCCCATCTTCTATTTCTTCTTCCTCCCATCTTCTATTACGTCTTCTTCCTCCCATCTTCTATTACTTCTTCTTCCTCCCATCTTCTACTTCTTCTTCCTCCCATCTTCTATTACTTCTTCCTCCCATCTTCTATTAATTCTTCTTCCTCCCATCTTCTACTTCTTCTTCCTCCCATCTTCTATTTTATTCTTCCTCCCATCTTCTATTACTTCTTCCTCCCATCTTCTATTTCTTCTTCCTCCCATCTTCTATTACTTCTCCTTCCTCCCATCTTCTATTACTTCTTCTTCCTCCCATCTTCTATTTTCTTCTTCCCCCCATCTTCTATTTCTTCTTCCTCCCATCTTCTATTTTCTTCTTCCTCCCATCTTCTATTTTCTTCTTCCTCCCATCTTCTATTTCTTCTTCCTCCCATCTTCTATTACTTCTTCCTCCCATCTTCTATTACTTCTTCCTCCCATCTTCCATTACTTTTTCTTCCTCCCATCTTCTATTACTTCTTCTTCCTCCCATCTTCTATTTTCTTCTTCCTCCCATCTTCTATTACTTTTTCTTCCTCCCATCTTCTAGTACTTTTTCTTCCTCCCATCTTCTATTACTTCTTCTTCCTCCCATCTTCTATTACTTCTTCTTCCTCCCATCTTCTATTACTTTTTCTTCCTCCCATCTTCTATTACTTCTTCTTCCTCCCATCTTCTATTACTTTTTCTTCCTCCCATCTTCTATTACTTCTTCCTCCCATCTTCTATTACTTCTTCCTCCCATCTTCTATTACTTTTTCTTCCTCCCATCATCTATTACTTCTTCTTCCTCCCACCTTCTATTACTTTTTCTTCCTCCCATCTTCTATTACTTCTTCCTCCCATCTTCTATTTTCTTCTTCCTCCCATCTTCTATTTTCTTCTTCCTCCCATCTTCTATTACTTCTTCTTCCTCCCATCTTCTATTTTCTTCTTCCTCCCATCTTCTATTACTTCTTCCTCCCATCTTCTATTTTCTTTTTCCTCCCATCTTCTATTTTCTTCTTCCTCCCATCTTCTATTACTTCTTCCTCCCATCTTCTATTACTTTTTCTTCCTCCCATCTTTCATTACTTTTTCTTCCTCCCATCTTCTATTACTTCTTCTTCCTCCCATCTTCTATTTTCTTCTTCCTCCCATCTTCTATTACTTCTTCTTCCTCCCATCTTCTATTACTTTTTCTTCCTCCCATCTTCTATTACTTTTTCTTCCTCCCATCTTCTATTACTTCTTCTTCCTCCCATCTTTTATTTTCTTCTTTCTCCCATCTTCTATTACTTCTTCTTCCTCCCATCTTCTATTTCTTCTTCCTCCCATCTTCTGTTTTCTTCTTCCTCCCATCTTCTATTACTTCTTCTTCCTCCCATCTTCTGTTTTCTTCTTCCTCCCATCTTCTATTTTCTTCTTCCTCCCATCTTCTATTTTCTTCTTCCTCCCATCTTCTATTACTTCTTCTTCCTCCCATCTTCTATTTTCTTCTTCCTCCCATATTCTGTTTTCTTCTTCCTCCCATCTTCCATTACTTTTTCTTCCTCCCATCTTCTATTACTTCTTCTTCCTCCCATCTTCTATTTTCTTCTTCCTCCCATCTTCTATTACTTCTTCTTCCTCCCATCTTCTATTTTCTTCTTCCATCTTCTATTACTTCTTCCTCCCATCTTCTATTTTCTTCTTCCTCCCATCTTCTATTACTTCTTCTTCCTCCCATCTTCTATTACTTCTTCTTCCTCCCATCTTCTATTACTTATTCTTCCTCCCATCTTCTATTACTTATTCTTCCTCCCATCTTCTATTACTTCTTCTTCCTCCCATCTTCTATTACTTCTTCCTCCCATCTTCTATTACTTCTTCTTCCTCCCATCTTCTATTACTTCTTCCTCCCATCTTCTATTACTTCTTCCTCCCATCTTCTATTACTTCTTCTTCCTCCCATCTTCTGTTTTCTTCTTCCTCCCATCTTCTATTACTTCTTCCTCCCATCTTCTGTTTTCTTCTTCCTCCCATCTTCTATTTTCTTCTTCCTCCCATATTCTGTTTTCTTCTTCCTCCATTTTGAGTCGAGCTTTTTGGAGTCATTTTTCCTTTGGATAGGTTTATGTTCTTTTTGAAGTTGCATCTGTAGTTAGGATGGCGAGACACTGTCTACATCAGTGAGCCAGCGGTCAGATACAGAGCCTTATGTCATGACAGCCGAAGGGTCATGATTGGTGGGGTCATGATAGTGGTAGAGGGGTCGCGGGGGGGGGGGGGTGTCTGAGCAAGGAACTCACATCTTTAATGACTGTAAATGATGAGTTCCAGTCCCCGACGCTCTCCTCCTCCTCCTCCTCCTCCAAAGCCTCCTCCTCCAAAGCCTCCTCCTCCTTCTCCTCCTCCTCCTCCTCCTTGTCCTCGTCCTCCTCCTCCAAAACCTCCTCCTCCAAAGCCTCCACCTCCAAAGCCTCCTCCTCCTCCTCCTTCTCCAAAGCCTCCTCCTCCTTCTCCTCCTCCTCCTCCTTGTCCTCGTCCTCCTCCTCCTCCAAAACCTCCTCCTCCAAAGCCTCCTCCTCCAAAGCGTCCTCCTCCTCCTCCTCCTCCAAAACCTCCTCCTCCTAATCCTCCTCCTCCTCCAAAGCCTCCTCCTCTCTCCTCCTCCTCTTCCCTCCTCCTCCTCCACCTCCTCCTCCTCCTCCTCCTCCAGGCGTCCTGGTCGCCCCCCCCCCCCCCCACAGTGGGTGTGGACGTGTCCGCCAGCCACTCGACCAGGTCCTCCTCCACCAGCAGTCACCTCAACCTTCGTCAGGAATCTAGCCCAGGTCCAGCGGTCCTGGGTACACTGAGGTCCAGCGGTCCTGGGTACACACACACACACACACACACACACACACCAGATATGACATGAGTAAATAAACATAAAATGTGTTGACTCATGTCACTGTGAGTCCGGATGAGTCCCTGAGTACACCCCGGGCTGACCCCCCCCACTTGTGTATATCTCTGGGGGTAGACAGTGGTCACCCACACCCCATGGTTGGGCTATGGTCCCCACAGGGGGTTCCCCACACCATGTCCTGGTCACCCCCTCCCCTCCCCTCCCCTCCCCTCCCCCCCCTCCCCCATTCAATGATTACCATCTTTCTCAACGGTCGTATACCGTCGTGCTCAAGGGTCGTATACCGTCGTGTTCAAGGGTCGTATACCGTCGTGTTCAAGGGTCGTATACCGTCGTGCTCAAGGGTCGTATACCGTCGTGCTCAAGGGTCGTAAACCGTCGTGCTCAAGGGTCGTATACCGTCGTGTTCAAGGGTCGTATACCGTCGTGATCAAGGGTCGTATACCGTCGTGGTCAAGGGTCGTATACCGTCGTGTTCAAGGGTCGTATACCGTCGTGCTCAAGGGTCGTATACCGTCGTGCTCAAGGGTCGTAAACCGTCGTGCTCAAGGGTCGTATACCATCGTGCTCAAGGGTCGTATACCGTCGTGTTCAAGGGTCGTATACCGTCGTGATCAAGGGTCGTATACCGTCGTGGTCAAGGGTCGTATACCGTCGTGTTCAAGGGTCGTATACCGTCGTGATCAAGGGTCGTATACCGTCGTGGTCAAGGGTCGTATACCGTCGTGGTCAAGGGTCGTATACCGTCGTGCTCAAGGGTCGTATACCGTCGTGCTCAAGGGTCGTAACCGTCGTGCTCAAGGGTCGTATACCGTCGTGCTCAAGGGTCGTATACCGTCGTGTTCAAGGGTCGTATACCGTCGTGATCAAGGGTCGTATACCGTCGTGGTCAAGGGTCGTATACCGTCGTGTTCAAGGGTCGTATACCGTCGTGATCAAGGGTCGTATACCGTCGTGGTCAAGGGTCGTATACCGTCGTGTTCAAGGGTCGTATACCGTCGTGCTCAAGGGTCGTATACCGTCGTGTTCAAGGGTCGTATACCGTCGTGCTCAAGGGTCGTATACCGTCGTGCTCAAGGGTCGTATACCGTCGTGTTCAAGGGTCGTATACCGTCGTGCTCAAGGGTCGTATACCGTCGTGCTCAAAGGTCGTATACCGTCGTGCTCAAGGGTCGTATACCGTCGTGCTCAAGGGTCGTATACCGTCGTGCTCAAGGGTCGTATACCGTCGTGCTCAAGGGTCGTATACCGTCGTGTTCAAGAGTCGTATACCGTCGTGTTCAAGGGTCGTATACCGTCGTGTTCAAGGGTCGTATACCGTTGTGCTCAAGGGTCGTATACCGTCGTGCTCAAGGGTCGCATACCGTCGTGTTCAAGGGTCGTAAACCGTCGTGCTCAAGGGTCGTATACCGTCGTGCTCAAGGGTCGTACCGTCGTGCTCAAGGGTCGTATACCGTCGTGCTCAAGGGTCGTATACCGTCGTGTTCAAGGGTCGTAAACCGTCGTGCTCAAGGGTCGTATACCGTCGCGCTCAAGGGTCGTACCGTCGTGCTCAAGAGTCGTATACCGTCATGTTCAAGAGTCGTATACCGTCGTGTTCAACGGTCGTAAACCGTCGTGCTCAAGGGTCGTATACCGTCGTGCTCAAGTGTCGTATACCGTCGTGTTCAAGTGTCGTATACCGTCGTGCTCAAGGGTCGTATACAGTCGTGCTCAAGGGTCGTATACCGTCATGTTCAAGGGTCGTATACCGTCGTGTTCAAGGGTCGTAAACCGTCGTGCTCAAGGGTCGTATACCGTCGTGCTCAAGTGTCGTATACCGTCGTGTTCAAGGGTCGTATACCGTCGTGCTCAAGGGTCGTATACCGTCGTGCTCAAGGGTCGCATACCGTCGTGCTCAAGGGTCGTATACCGTCGTGCTTAAGGGTCGTACCGTCGTGCTCAAGGGTCGTATACAGTCGTGCTCAAGGGTCGTATACCGTTGTGTTCAAGGGTCGTAAACCGTCGTGCTCAAGGGTCGTATAACCGTCGTGCTCAAGGGTCGTATACCGTCGTGCACAAGGGTCGTCTCTTGATGTTAAAAAGCTCTGTTAACTACACCCTCATTAGAACATGTTGACAAAAAAAGAGAATGTATTCACCATGGTATTAAACAGATGACTTTAACATGTTAACTTCAGCATGTTGGATTTGACATGTTAACTTTAGCATGTTAACTTTAGCATATTAACGTTAACATGTGAAATTTAGCATGCTATCTTTAGCATGTTAACTTTAGTGTTCTGACTTTAACATGTTAAATTTAGCATGTTAACTTTAACATGTTAACTTTAGCATTCCAGCTTTAACATGTTAAATTTAGCATGTTAAATTTAGCATGTTAAATTTAGCATGTTAACTTTAACATGTTAACTTTAGCATGTCAACTTTAGCATGTTAACTTTAACATGTTAACTTTAGCATGTTAACTTTAACATGTTAAATTTAACATGTTAACTTTAGCTTGTTAACTTTAGCATGCTAACTTTAGCATGTTAACTTTAACATGTTAACTTTAGCATGTTAACTCTAGCATGTTAACTTTAGCATGTTAACTTTAATATGTTAACTTTAGCATGTTAACTTTAACATGTTAACTTTAGCATGTTAACTTTAACATGTTAACTTTAACATGTTAACTTTAACATGTTAACTTTAGCATGTTAACTTTATCATGTTAACTTTAGCATGTTAACTTTAACATGTTAAGAATTAGCATGTTATCTTTAACATGCTAACTTTAGCATGTTAACTTTAGCATGTTAATTTTAGCATGTTAACTTTAACATGTTAACTTTATCATGTTAACTTTAACATGTTAACTTTAGCATGTTAACTTTAGCATGGTAACTTTAACATGTTAAGTTTAGCATGTTAACTTTAACATGTTAACTTTAGCATGTTAACGTTAACATGTTAACTTGCCGTGGTCGCCAGTCTGGAACCACCAGAGTGTGACGTTACGATTTAAAAAAAAAAAAAAAAAGGTGATGATGTGATTAAGGTGGGGGAAGGGGGGGATGTGAAGTAGGGGGAGGGGGTGTTAGGGAGGGAGGAAGGGGATGGGGGTGTGAGGTAGGGGAGGGGGGTGTTAGGGAGGGAGGGAGGATGTGGGGTGTGAGGTTGGGGGAGGGGTGTAGGAGAGGGAGGGAGGGGATGGGGTGTGAGGTTGGGGGAGTTAGGGAGGGAGGGAGGTTTTAAAGGGGGGGGGGGGGGGGGGGGGGGGGGGGGGGGGGGGGGGGGGGGGGGGGGGGGGGGGGGGGGGGGGGGGGGGGGGGGGGGGGGGGGGGGGGGGGGGGGGGGGGGGGGGGGGGGGGGGGGGGGGGGGGGGGGGGGGGGGGGGGGGGGGGGGGGGGGGGGGGGGGGGGGGGGGGGGGGGGGGGGGGGGGGGGGGGGGGGGGGGGGGGGGGGGGGGGGGGGGGGGGGGGGGGGGGGGGGGGGGGGGGGGGGGGGGGGGGGGTGGGGGGGGAGGGGGGGAGGGGGGGGGGGGGGGTGTGGGGGGTGGGAGGAGTGGGGGGAGGGGGGGTAGGGGGGGGGTGGGAGGGGGAGGGGAGGGGGGGGAGGGGGTGGAGGGGGGGGGGAGGGGGGGGGGTGGGGGGGGGGGGGGGGGGGGTGTGGGAGGGGGGGATGGGGGGGTGGGGGGGGGGGGGGGGGGGGTGAGGGGGGGGGAGGGGGGGGGGGGTGGGGGGGGGGGGGGGGGGGGGGGGGGGGGGGGGGGGGGGGGGGGGGGGGGGGGGGGGGGGGGGGGGGGGGGGTGGGGGGGGGGGGGGGGGGGGGGGGGGGGGGGGGGGGGGGGGGGGGGGGGGGGGGGGGGGGGGGGGGGGGGGGGGGGGGGGGGGGGGGGGGGGGGGGGGGGGGGGGGGGGGGGGTGGGGGGGGGGGGGGGGGGGGGGGGGGGGGGGGGGGGGGGGGGGGGGGGGGGGGGGGGGGGGGGGGGGGGGGGTGGGGGGGGGGGGGGGGGGGGGGGGGGGGGGGGGGGGGGGGGGGGGGGGGGGGGGGGTGGGGGGGGGGGGGGGGGGGGGGGGGGGGGGGGGGGGGGGGGGGGGGGGGGGGGGGGGGGGGGGGGGGGGGGGGGGGGGGGGGGGGGGGGGGGGGGTGGGGGGGGGGGGGGGGGGGGGGGGGGGGGGGGGGGGGGGGGGGGGGGGGGGGGGGGGGGGGGGGGGGGGGGGGGGGGGGGGGGGGGGGGGGGGGGGGGGGGGGGGGGGGGGGGGGGGGGGGGGGGGGTGGGGGGGGGGGGGGGGGGTGGGGGGGGGGGGGGGGGGGGGGGGGGGGGGGGGGGGGGGGGGGGGGGGGTGGGGGGGGGGGGGGGGGGGGGGGGGGGGGGGGGGGGGGGGGGGGGGGGGGGGGGGGGGGGGGGGGGGGGTGGGGGGGGGGGGGGGGGGGGGGGGGGGGGGGTGGGGGGGGGGGGGGGGGGGGGGGGGGGGGGGGGGGGGGGGGGTGGGGGGGGGGGGGGGGGGGGGGGGGGGGGGGGGGGGGGTGGGGGGGGGGGGGGGGGGGGGGGGGGGGGGGGGGGGGGGGGGGGGGGGGGGGGGGGGGGGGGGGGGGGGGGGGGGGGGGGGGGGGGGGGGGGGGGGGGGGGGGGGGGGGGGGGGGGGGGGGGGGGGGGGGGGGGGGGGGGGGGGGGGGGGGGGGGGGGGGGGGGGGGGGGGGGGGGGGGGGGGGGGGGGAGGAGGGGAGGGGAGGGGTGTGAGGTTGGGGGAGGGGTGGGGAGGGGGGGGGGGGGGGGTGGGGGGGGGGGGGGGGGGGGGGGGGAGGGGTGGGGGTGGGTTGGGGGAGGGGGGGTGAGGGGGGGAGGTGGGGGGAGGGGTGTGGGTGTGGGGGGGGGTGGGGTGTAGGGGAGGGGGGAGGGGATGGGGGGTGGGGTTGGGGGTGGGGTGTAGGGAGGGGGGGGGGGTGGGGTGGGGGGGTGGATGGGGTGGGGGGGGGGGGGGGGGGGGGGGGGGGGGGGGGGGGGGGGGGGGGGGGGGGGGGGGGGGGGGGGGGGGGGGGGGGGGGGGGGGGGGGGGGGGGGGGGGGGGGGGGGGGGGGGGGGGGGGGGGGGGGGGGGGGGGGGGTGGGTGTGAGGTTGGGGGAGGGGGGTGGGTGGGGGGGGGGGGGGGGGTGGGGGTGTGAGGTTGGGGGAGGGGGTGTCGGGGAGGGTGTGTGTGGGGGGGGGGGGTTAAAATGCGTCGTGGGGTGGAGCGTAATTAGCTGACAAGCCACGTCTGGGTGAGGGGGCGGGGCGCACCGATTCTCCTGCGTTCTGTATACGTGCGAGTGACATTAATTACTTGAATGACATTGATTACATTAATTAAATTGATTACGTGAATTACATTAATGACATTTAATTAGGAATGCATCAAAACACACACACAAACAAATAATCTCTCGTCATCTCTAACGACCCCCGCCGAGTCGTTAAGGCTCAGTCGTTACCGAATCTGGTTGTTCGTGCTTGACGAGGTCTTTAAAAGTTGGTCATGACGCTCCCTAAGTGGCCCCCCGTAGTTGACCCGCTTCGTGTAATTAGGCTACACGCTGCTCGGTCGGCTTGTATGCTGTATGAGTGGCCCTTACCTCCCCGTGGGTAAGTTATAAAACGCTCCCTGAGTTGCACCACATTTCCAAGGTGTTAATGCTGCCATAGTGGCGGCCCTCTTGGCTTGATCATGAAATGCTCTTTGAGTGGCCCTCGTGGCTGCGTGAATTATGTATATATGCTCCTTGAGTGGCCCCAGGGGAGTGGATTATGAATGCTCTGTGAGTGGCCCCTCGCGGCTGCTTAGATAAATGCTCTTTGAGTGGCCCGAACAGCTGGATTATACACGTAAACAAGTCTCTTAGTAGCAGCCATTATCTCTAGGGTTGGTCTCTGGGAATGCAAGAGACCAACACAGTCTCTCCCAGACCACGAGAGACCAACACAGTCTCTCCCAGACCACGAGAGACCAACACAGTCTCTCCCAGACCACAAGAGACCAACACAGTTTCTCCCAGACCACAAGAGACCAACACAGTCTCTCCCAGACCACAAGAGACCAACACAGTCTCTCCCAGACCACGAGAGACCAACACAGACTCTCCCAGACCACGAGAGACCAACACAGTCTCTCCCAGACCACGAGAGACCAACACAGTCTCTCCCAGACCACAAGAGACCAACACAGTCTCTCCCAGACCACGAGAGACCAACACAGTCTCTCCCAGACCACAAGAGACCAACACAGTCTCTCCCAGACCACAAGAGACCAACACAGTCTCTCCCAGACCACAAGAGACCAACACAGACTCTCCCAGACCACGAGAGACCAACACAGTCTCTCCCAGACCACGAGAGACCAACACAGTCTCTCCCAGACCACGAGAGACCAACACAGTCTCTCCCAGACCACAAGAGACCAACACAGTCTCTCCCAGACCACAAGAGACCAACACAGTCTCTCCCAGACCACAAGAGACCAACACAGTCTCTCCCAGACCACGAGAGACCAACACAGACTCTCCCAGACCACGAGAGACCAACACAGTCTCTCCCAGACCACGAGAGACCAACACAGTCTCTCCCAGACCACAAGAGACCAACACAGTCTCTCCCAGACCACAAGAGACCAACACAGTCTCTCCCAGACCACAAGAGACCAACACAGTCTCTCCCAGACCACGAGAGACCAACACAGTCTCTCCCAGACCACGAGAGACCAACACAGTCTCCCCAGACCACGAGAGACCAACACAGTCTCTCCCGCTGGTGACCGGATGTCTTAACATCATTTCCTTCGACCAGAACAGAGTTGCTCCCGTAGGTGTTTACACTCGGCTCCTCTGCCACATCCTGCGTCACAACTTGCGTCACATCCTGCGTCACATCCTGCGTCACAACCTGCGTCACATCCTGCGTCACATCCAACAGCTGATTTTAACATACATACACGACCAGTCAAAGTCAGATACCCACATATTCCCCTTGTCCACCCCACCCCATATATACATATGTACATATATATATATATGTGCATATATACATATGTACATATGTACAGGAGTGGTGGGAGTATGTGACAGAGTGTAAGAAAGTAAATTCTCGATTAATATGGGTAAAACTGAAAGTTGATGGAGAGAGATGGGTGATTATTGGTGCATATGCACCTGGGCATGAGAAGAAAGATCATGAGAGGCAAGTGTTTTGGGAGCAGCTGAATGAGTGTGTTAGCGGTTTTGATGCACGAGACCGGGTTATAGTGATGGGTGATTTGAATGCAAAGGTGAGTAATGTGGCAGTTGAGGGAATAATTGGTATACATGGGGTGTTCAGTGTTGTAAATGGAAATGGTGAAGAGCTTGTAGATTTATGTGATGAAAATGGACTAGTGATTGGGAATACCTGGTTTAAAAAGAGAGATATACGTAAGTATACGTATGTAAGTAGGAGAGGTGGCCAGAGAGCATTATTGGATTACGTGTTAATTGATAGGCGTGTGAAAGAGAGACTTTTGGATGTTAATGTGCTGAGAGGTGCAACTTGAGGGATGTCTGATCATTATCTTGTGGAGGCGAAGGTGAAGATTTGTAGAGGTTTTCAGAAAAGAAGAGAGAATGTTGGGGTGAAGAGGGTGGTGATAGTAAGTGAGCTTGGGAAGGAGACTTGTGTGAGGAAGTACGAGGAGAGATGAGTACAGAATGGAAAAATGTAAGAACAAAGGACGCAAAGGGAGTGGAGGAGGACTGGGATGTATTTAGGGAAGCAGTGATGGCTTGTGCAAAAGATGCTTGTGGTATGAGAAGCGTGGGAGGTTGGCAGATTAGAAAGGGTAGTGAGTGGTGGGATGAAGAAGATTATTAGTGAAAGAGAAGAGAGAGGCATTTGGACGATTTTTGCAGGGAAATGATGCAAATGAGTGGGAGATGTACAAAAGAAAGAGGCAGGAGGTCAAGAGAAAGGTGCAAAGGCGAAAAAGAGAGCAAATGAGAGTTGGGATGAGAGAGTATTATTAAATTTTAGGGAGAATAAAAAGATGTTTTGGAATGAGGTAAATAAAGTGCGTAAGACAAGGAAACAAATGGGAACATCAGTGAAGGGGGCTAATGGGGAGGTGATAACAAGTAGTGGTGATGTGAGAAGAAGATGGAGTGAGTATTTTGAAGGTTTGTTGAATGTGTTTGATGATAGAGTGGCAGATATAGGGTGTTTTGGTCGAGGTGGTGTGCAAAGTGAGAGGGTTAGGGAAAATGATTTGGTAAACAGAGAAGAGGTAGTAAAAGCTTTGCGGAAGATGAAAGCCGGCAAGGCAGCGGGTTTGGATGGTATTGCAGAGGAATTTATTAAAAAAGGGGGTGACTGTATTGTTGACTGGTTGGTAAGGGTATTTAATGTATGTATGACTCATAGTGAGGTGCCTGAGGACTGGCGGAATGCTTGCATAGTGCCATTGTACAAAGGCAAAGGGGATAAGAGTGAGTGCTCAAATTACAGAGGTATAAGTTTGTTGAGTATTCCTGGTAAATTATATGGGAGGGTATTGATTGAGAGGGTGAAGGCATGTACAGAGCATCAGATTGGGGAAGAGCAGTGTGGTTTCAGAAGTGGTAGAGGATGTGTGGATCAGGTGTTTGCTTCGAAAAATGTATGTGACATATATACACATGTACATAATTCATATTGTCTGCCTTTATTCATTCCCGTCGCCACACCGCCACACATGAAACAACAACCCCCTCCCCTCGCATGTGCGCGAGGTAGCGCTAGGAAAAGACAACAAAGGCCCCATTTGTTCACACTCAGTCTCTAGCTGTCATGTATAATTTACCGAAACCAGAGCTCCCTTTCCACATCCAGGCCCCACAGAACTTTCCATGGTTTACCCCAGACGCTTCACATGCCCTGATTCAATCCATTGACAGCACGTCGACCCCGGTATACCACATGTTTCCAGTTCACTCTATTCCTTGCACGCCTTTCACCATCCTGCATGTTCAGGCCCCGATCACTCAGAATCTTTTTCATTCCATCTTTCCACCTCCAATTTGTTCTCCCACTTCTCCTCGTTCCCTCCACTTCTGACACATATATCCTCTTGGTCAATCTTTCAGTCATTCTCTCCATGTGACCAAACTATTTCAACACACCCTCTTCTGCTCTCTCAACCACACTCTTTTTACCACCATATATATATGTATATATATATATATTTTTTTTTTTTTCAAACTATTCACCATTTTCCGCATTAGCGAGGTAGCTTTAAGAACAGAGGACTGGGCCTTTGAGGAAATATCTTCACCTGGCCCCCTTCTCTGTTCCTTCTTTTGGAAAATTAAAAAGAAAAATGATGAGAGGGGAGGATTTCCAGCCCCCCCTCTCCCTCCCCTTTTAGTCGCCTCCTACGACACGCAGGGAACACGTGCGAAGTATTCTTTCTCCCCTATCCCCAGGGATATATATATATATATATATATGTATATATATATATATATATATATATATATATATATATATATATATATATATATATATATATATTTTTTTTTATTCCCCCCATCTCGTCCCTCTCCGTCCTCACTGAGCTGATGTCATCTCCTGTAGTCACCACACACACACACAAGGTGTTCCACACACATTCGAACGACCAAGTGGACAAGACAAATGTGTCCTTGAATTCTAAGATAGTGTCCCTCTGAGCTGGTGTGGGTGTGTCTCTGTGTATCTAGATGGATGGGTAATAGATGTAGATAGATGTAGATGTATATAGATGTAAATAGATGTAGATGGACATTTGAAGTAGATTCACTTCCCATGCATCAGAATTTGGGTAAATACGATGGACATATGTGGCATAGCGACCAGTAGGGTCGTATACCATACGTCATGCATGATCATGAGCATTGTTTACATTCCCTCACTGCGATGTGATGTAGAGGAGGATTTTACTCTGTGTGTGTGTGTGTGTATGTGTGTGTGTGTGTGTGTGTGTGTGTGTGTGTACGGGGAGTGAGTTCTACTCTCGTACTGGGGCGCCCCATCTCTAGGACGTTCTCCACCACAGGACTTCTTAGAGTTCATTGTCCAAATTCACTGTGTCATGTCTCTGATTGTTTCATTCCCTCAGCACCTTACAGTAGTAGTACGTGTCTACATCCATTCTACCATGTAGTACGTGTCTACATCCTTTCTACCATGTAGTACATGTCTACATCCATTCTACCATGGATTACATGTCTACATCCTTTCTACCATGTAGCTTGCTTTATATTTCCTCATTTGGGCCTCTCATGGTTCTATCTCTTCAGCTTTTCATGGAAACTATTCCTTGTCGACAAGTCTAACTGGTTTGAAATGATTTGGAAGCCGTGATCAAATCACCCCTCAATCTTCTCTCTTCTGACACTCAGTAGATTCATCTTGGTTGCCGTCCTTTAGACCTTTTGTATTTCAATTCTTTGAGCACCTTTTTAAGTGTGGCGATCATAGACGAGGTCTGTATTCTAGTTTTGGCCTAATGTGTGACCTGCTAGCTGAATATAAGCCTTCTTCCAGCATCTCCTGTCCTCATTAGTTTAACATTTACTCAGGTTAAATCATATGAACCACATCAGCCACAAACACAATTCTATATATATAAGTTCAGACATTTTTCTGGCGAGTGATGTATGTGCATAGGCCAAAAACAGGAGTGGCCCCAGGACTGAAACCTGCAGGACGCCACCGCTGCTGGTGACGCGGATCCATTTCCAGAAGGCTCCTCTTGCATTCAGTCCTTGTATTCCTTATTCCTCCCTGTGTGGTGCTGTTTCAAGCGCTTTCTGGTATTCCAGGTACACACACACATACACACACACACACACACACACACACACACACACACACACACACACACACTTCACCTAAAGTCTTTTCCATTTATTTAGAATTTAGGAGCTCACTTTCCGTAGAAATCGAAAAGGCTTATTCACATATGCCATTTTCCTGAATTCCTCTTGTCTTGCTTACGATATATATAGAGAGAGGGCAAGGAATAGAGTGAATTGGAACGATGTGGTATACCGGGGTCGACGTGCTGTCAATGGATTGAACCAGGGCATGTGAAGCGTCTGAGGTAAACCATGGAAAGTTCTGTGGGGCCTGGATGTGGAAAGGGAGCTGTGGTTTCGGTGCATTATACATAACAGCTAAAAACTGAGTGTGAACAAAGGTGACCTTTGTTGTCTTTTCCTAGCGCTACCTCGCGCACATGAGGGGGGAGGGGGTTGTCATTTCATGTGTGGCGGGGTGGCGACGGGAATGAATAAGGACAGACAGTATGAATTATGTACATATGTATATATGTATATGTCTGTGTGTATGTATATGTATACATTGAGATGTATAAGTATGTATATGTGCGTGTGTGGACGTGTATGTATATACATGTGTATGTGGGTGGGTTGGGCCATTCTTTCGTCTGTTTCCTTGCGCTACCTCGCTAACGCGGGAGACAGCGACAAAGCAAAATAAATAAAAAATGAATATATATATACATATATATATATATATATATATATATATATATATATATATATATATATATATATATAGATAGATAGATAGATAGATAGATAGATAGATAGATAGATAGAAAGATAGATAGATAGATAGATAGATAAGGAGGTTGTATTATACAGGCCACTAAAGCCATGTTGTCATCC
>NC_092293.1:16443261-16450761 GCF_036320965.1 Panulirus ornatus | reverse complement strand
ATACCAAACAGTCTGTACGTTAATGACTCATTAGACCCCGGGGGTAATTATGATGGGAACCTAGACGTTGTAATTAACCTAATATCTCTCTGTGGAGTGAAGGTGATTAACTGTATTTAAGTATATAATTAATGCTCTAAGTGATATGTTCTACATGACACTTTCAAAGAAAGTGTGTGATTACCTGTTTTTACTGTACTGGGAGAGGGAGTTCTACACTCGTGGGGGGCCCACATCTCTTGTACTGTACGGGGAGGGAGTTCTACACTCGTGGGGGCCCATCTCTTGTACTGTACTGGGAGAGGGAGTTCTACACTCGTGGGGGGCCCACATCTCTTGTACTGTACGGGGAGGGAGTTCTACATTCGTGGGGGCCCCCATCTCATATACTGTACGGGGAGGGAGTTCTACACTCGTGGGGGCCCCCGATCTCATATACTGTACGGGGAGGGAGTTCTACACTCGTGGGGGGCCCCATCTCTTATTCTGTACGGGGAGGGAGTTCTATACTCGTGGGGGGCCCCATCTCTTGTACTGTACTGGGAGGGAGTTCTACACTCGTGGGGGGCCCCCATCTCTTGTATTGTACGGGGAGGGAGTTCTACACTCGTGGGGGGCCCCCATCTCTTGTACTGTACTGGGAGAGGGAGTTCTACACTCGGGGGGGGCCCCCATCTCTTGTATTGTACGGGGAGGGTGTTCTACACTCGTGGGGGGGCGCCCATCTCTTGTATTGTACGGGGAGGGAGTTCTACACTCGTGGGGGCCCATCTCTTGTACTGTACGGGGAGGGAGTTCTACACTCGTGGGGCCTCCATCTCATGTACTGTACGGGGAGGGAGTTCTACACTCGTGGGGAGGCCCCCATCTCTTGTATTGTATGGGAGGGAGTTCTACACTCATGGGGGGCCCCCATCTCTTGTACTGTACTGGGAGAGGGAGTTCTACACTCGTGTGGCCCCATCTCATATACTGTACGGTGAGGGAGTTCTACACTCATGAAGGGGCCCCATCTCATATACTGTACGGGGAGGGAGTTCTACACGGTCAATATATAATCCATTCCTTTGTGGTAGTGACCATACTGGCTATAGATGGTTAGTGACCATACTGGCTATAGATGGGTAGTGACCATACTGGCTATAGATGGTTAGATGGTCATTCGGGCATGGGCCAATAGACTGGTAAGGTCAATATAGCCGTCAGGTAACAAGTGTCGGGTTATAATCACCAGGTGATTAACCTGGAACACCTGAATGTCCTCCATGTAGATGATCAGTGACAAACCATACACTATATATATATATATATATATATATATATATATATATATATATATATATATATATATGTTTACCATATGGCGTCCTAGCTTAGTCTCGTCGATGTATATCAACTGACTGTTATGTTTCTCTCTTGTGTCTCCCCTGATGATGTGATTATTATACGAAAGTGCACTTGGGAACTTATTGTGTTTCATTTTCCCCGTGGACTCATAGGAATATATATATATATATATATATATATATATATATATATATATATATATATATATATATATATATATATATATATATATATATATATTCCACTGCAATACCATCCAAACCTGCTGCCTTGCCGGCTTTCATCTTCCGCAAAGCTTTTACTACCTATTCTCTGTTTACCAAATCATTTTCCCTAACCCTCTCACTTTGCACACCACCTCGACCAAAACACCCTATATCTGCCACTCTATCATCAAACACATTCAACAAACCTTCAAAATACTCACTCCATCTCCTTCTCACATCACCGCTACTTGTTATCACCTCCCCATTTGCGCCCTTCACTGAAGTTCCCATTTGCTCCCTTGTCTTACGCACTTTATTTACCTCCTTCCAGAACATCTTTTTTTTTTTTTTTTTTTTTTTTTCTTTTTTATACTTTGTCGCTGTCTCCCGCGTTTGCGAGGTAGCGCAAGGAAACAGACGAAAGAAATGGCCCAACCCCCCCCCCCCATACACATGCACATACACACGTCCACACACGCAAATATACATACCTACACAGCTTTCCATGGTTTACCCCAGACGCTCCACATGCCTTGCTTCAATCCACTGACAGCACGTCAACCCCTGTATACCACATGACTCCAATTCACTCTATTTCTTGCCCTCCTTTCACCCTCCTGCATGTTCAGGCCCCGATCACACAAAATCTTTTTCACTCCATCTTTCCACCTCCAATTTGGTCTCCCTCTTCTCCTCGTTCCCTCCACCTCCGACACATATATCCTCTTGGTCAATCTCTCCTCACTCATTCTCTCCATGTGCCCAAACCATTTCAAAACACCCTCTTCTGCTCTCTCAACCACGCTCTTTTTACTTCCACACATCTCTCTTACCCTTACGTTACTTACTCGATCAAACCACCTCACACCACACATTGTCCTCAAACATCTCATTTCCAGCACATCCATCCTCCTGCGCACATCTCTATCCATAGCCCACGCCTCGCAACCATACAACATTGTTGGAACCACTATTCCCTCAAACATACCCATTTTTGCTTTCCGAGATAATGTTCTCGACTTCCACACATTTTTCAAGGCTCCCAAAATTTTCGCCCCCTCCCCCACCCTATGATCCACTTCCGCTTCCATGGTTCCATCCGCTGACAGATCCACTCCCAGATATCTAAAACACTTCACTTCCTCCAGTTTTTCTCCATTCAAACTCACCTCCCAATTGACTTGACCCTCACCCCTACTGTACCTAATAACCTTGCTCTTATTCACATTTACTCTCAACTTTCTTCTTCCACACACTTTACCAAACTCAGTCACCAGCTTCTGCAGTTTCTCACATGAATCAGCCACCAGCGCTGTATCATCAGCGAACAACAACTGACTCACTTCCCAAGCTCTCTCATCCCCAACAGACTTCATACTTGCCCCTCCCTCCAGGACTCTTGCATTTACCTCCCTTACAACCCCATCCATAAACAAATTAAACAACCATGGAGACATCACACACCCCTGCCGCAAACCTACATTCACTGAGAACCAATCACTTTCCTCTCTTCCTACACGTACACATGCCTTACATCCTCGATAAAAACTTTTCACTGCTTCTAACAACTTGCCTCCCACACCATATATTCTTAATACCTTCCACAGAGCATCTCTATCAACTCTATCATATGCCTTCTCCAGATCCATAAATGCTACATACAAATCCATTTGCTTTTCTAAGTATTTCTCACATACATTCTTCAAAGCAAACACCTGATCCACACATCCTCTACCACTTCTGAAACCGCACTGCTCTTCCCCAATCTGATGCTCTGTACATGCCTTCACCCTCTCAATCAATACCCTCCCATATAATTTACCAGGAATACTCAACAAACTTATACCTCTGTAATTTGAGCACTCACTCTTATCCCCTTTGCCTTTGTACAATGGCACTATGCACGCATTCCGCCAATCCTCAGGCACCTCACCATGAGTCATACATACGTTAAATAACCTTACCAACCAGTCAACAATACAGTCACCCCCTTTCTTAATAAATTCCACTGCAATACCATCCAAACCTGCTGCCTTGCCGGCTTTCATCTTCCGCAAAGCTTTTACTACCTCTTCTCTGTTTACCAAATCATTTTCCCTAACCCTCTCACTTTGCACACCACCTCGACCAAAACACCCTATATCTGCCACTCTGTCATCAGACACATTCAACAAACCTTCAAAATACTCATTCCATCTCCTTCTCACATCACCGCTACTTGTTATCACCCTCTCAATCAATACCCTCCCATATAATTTACCAGGAATACTCAACAAACTTATACCTCTGCCCTTCACTGAAGTTCCCATTTGCTCCCTTGTCTTACGCACCCTATTTACCTCCTTCCAGAACATCTTTTTATTCTCCCTAAAATTTACTGATAGTCTCTCACCCCAACTCTCATTTGCCCTTTTTTTCACCTCTTGCACCTTTCTCTTGACCTCCTGTCTCTTTCTTTTATACATCTCCCACTCAATTGCATTTTTTCCCTGCAAAAATCGTACAAATGCCTCCCTCTTCTCTTTCACTAATACTCTTACTTCTTCATCCCACCACTCACTACCCTTTCTAATCAACCCATCTCCCACTCTTCTCATTCCACAAGCATCTTTTGCGCAATCCATCACTGATTCCCTAAATACATCCCATTCCTGTATTGTTGACTGGTTGGTACGGTTATTTAATGTATGTAAGACTCATGGTGAGGTGCCTGAGGATTGGCGGAATGCGTGCATAGTGCCATTGTACAAATGCAAAGGGGATAAGAGTGAGTGCTCAAATTACAGAGGTATAAGTTTGTTGAGTATTCCTGGTAAATTATATGGGAGGGTATTGATTGAGAGGGTGAAGGCATGTACAGAGCATCAGATTGGGGAAGAGCAGTGTGGTTTCAGAAGTGGTAGAGGATGTGTGGATCAGGTGTTTGCTTTGAAGAATGTATGTGAGAAATACTTATAAAAGCAAATGGATTTGTATGTAGCATTTATGGATCTGGAGAAGGCATATGATAGAGTTGATAGAGATGCTCTGTGGAAGGTATTAAGAATATATGGTGTGGGAGGCAAGTTGTTAGAAGCAGTGAAAAGTTTTTATCGAGGATGTAAGGCATGTGTACGTGTAGGAAGAGAGGAAAGTGATTGGTTCTCAGTGAATGTAGGTTTGCGGCAGGGGTGTGTGATGTCTCCATGGTTGTTTAATTTGTTTATGGATGGGGTTGTTAGGGAGGTGAATGCAAGAGTTTTGGAAAGAGGGGCAAGTATGAAGTCTGTTGGGGATGAGAGAGCTTGGGAAGTGAGTCAGTTGTTGTTCGCTGATGATACAGCGCTGGTGGCTGATTCATGTGAGAAACTGCAGAAGCTGGTGACTGAGTTTGGTAAAGTGTGTGAAAGAAGAAAGTTAAGAGTAAATGTGAATAAGAGCAAGGTTATTAGGTACAGTAGGGTTGAGGGTCAAGTCAATTGGGAGGTGAGTTTGAATGGAGAAAAACTGGAGGAAGTAAAGTGTTTTAGATATCTGGGAGTGGATCTGGCAGCGGATGGAACCATGGAAGCGGAAGTGGATCATAGGGTGGGGGAGGGGGCGAAAATTCTGGGAGCCTTGAAGAATGTGTGGAAGTCGAGAACATTATCTCGGAAAGCAAAAATGGGTATGTTTGAAGGAATAGTGGTTCCAACAATGTTGTGTGGTTGCGAGGCGTGGGCTATGGATAGAGTGGTGCGCAGGAGGATGGATGTGCTGGAAATGAGATGTTTGAGGATAATGTGTGGTGTGAGGTGGTTTGATCGAGTAAGTAACGTAAGGGTAAGAGAGATGTGTGGAAATAAAAAGAGCGTGGTTGAGAGAGCAGAAGAGGGCGTTTTGAAATGGTTTGGGCACATGGAGAGAATGAGTGAGGAAAGGTTGACCAAGAGGATATATGTGTCGGAGGTGGAGGGAACGAGGAGAAGAGGGAGACCAAATTGGAGGTGGAAAGATGGAGTGAAAAAGATTTTGTGTGATCGGGGCCTGAACATGCAGGAGGGTGAAAGGAGGGCAAGGAATAGAGTGAATTGGAGCGATGTGGTATACCGGGGTTGACGTGCTGTCAGTGGATTGAATCAGGGCATGTGAAGCGTCTGGGGTAAACCATGGAAAGCTGTGTAGGTATGTATATTTGCGTGTGTGGACGTATGTATATGCATGTGTATGGGGGTGGGTTGGGCTATTTCTTTCGTCTGTTTCCTTGCGCTACCTCGCAAACGCGGGAGACTGCGACAAAGCAAAATATATATATATATATATGTATATATATATATATATATATATATATATATATATATATATTCTTTCTTTTTTTTCTTTCAAACTATTCGCCATTTCCCGCATTAGCAAGGTAGCGTTAAGAACAGAGGACTGGGCCTCTGAGGGAATATCCTCACCTGGCCCCCTTCTCTGTTCCTTCTCTTGGAAAGTTAAAAAAAAAAAAGGAAAAAAAAAAAAAGAGGGGAGGATTTCCAGCCCCCCGCTCCCTCCCCTTTTAGTCGCCTTCTACGACACGCAGGGAATACGTGGCAAGGATTCTTTCTCCCCTATCCCCAGGGATGATATATATATATATATATATATATATATATATATATATATATATATATATATATATATATATATATATATATATATATACATATATATATATATATATCTTTTCTTTCAAACTATTCGCCATTTCCCGCGTTAGCGAGGTAGCGTTAAGAACAGAGGACTGGGCCTTTGAGGGAATACCCTCACCTGGCCCAATTCTCTGTTCCCTCTTTTGGAAAATTAAAAAAAAAACGAGAGGGGAGGATTTCCAGCCCCCCGCTCCCTCCCCTTTTAGTCGCCTTCTACAACACGCAGGGAATACGTGGAAAGTATTCTTTCTCCCCTATCCCCAGGGAATATATATATATATATATATATATATATATATATATATATATATATATATATATATATATATATATATATATATATCGTAATGCCCTTCAACAGCAAGGATTCGAACTCGGACCTTTTTAGCGTGGTAGCTGAGAACGCTAATCGCTCGGTTATGGTCGCCCCTAGTAGAAAAAATGGCTGTTGTGTGGTCTATGAAAAGCGCGCGTTCATATGCCTTATATTCGTGTTCATGTACCTCCACGTTTGACCGGTGTAGACCCCGTTGCTCACCGATGTGAGACGAAGGCGATTCGATTTACTATTGATCGAATAGTCATTTCCCTCTTAGGGGCGATCCTAGCCGAGCATTTAACGTCCCGTGCTACCACCGAAAAGGTCCCGGTTCGAGTCCTTGCTGTTGGACGGCCTTATGTGTTCCATGGAAAGTGCGCGTTCAGGTGCACTATATGGATATGTGTGTGTGTGTGTGTGTGTGTGTGTGTATGCGTGTGTGTGTGTGTCTTGGCTATGTATATATATATATATATATATATATATATATATATATATATATATATATATATATATATTCCATGTGTGGCGAGGTGGCGATGGGAATGAATAAAGGCAGACAGTGGTGTGAATTGTGTGCATGGGTATATATGTATGTGTCTGTGTGTGTATATATATGTGTACATTGAGATGTATAGGTATGTATATTTGCGTGTGTGGACGTGTATGTATATACATGTGTATGGGGATGGGTTAGGCCATTTCTTTCGTCTGTTTCCTTGCGCTACCTCGCTAACGCGGGAGACAGCGACAAAGCAAAAATAATAAAAACAAAATATATATATATATATATATATATATATATATATATATATATATATATATATATATATATATATATATATATAAGGGAATCAGTTATGGATTGCGCAAAAGATGCTTGTGGCATGAGAAGAGTGGGAGGTGGGTTGATTAGAAAGGGTAGTGAGTGGTGGGATGAAGAAGTAAGAGTATTAGTGAAAGAGAAGAGAGAGGCATT
>NC_092293.1:16423261-16435761 GCF_036320965.1 Panulirus ornatus | reverse complement strand
GGGTTGACGTGCTGTCAGTGGATTGAATCAAGGCATGTGAAGCGTCTGGGGTAAACCATGGAAAGCTGTGTAGGTATGTATATTTGCGTGTGTGGACGTGTGTATGTACATGTGTATGGGGGGGGGGGGGGTTGGGCCATTTCTTTCGTCTGTTTCCTTGCGCTACCTCGCAAACGCGGGAGACAGCGACAAAGTATAAAAAAAAAAAAAAAAATATATATATATATATATATATATATATATATATATATATATATATATATATATATATATATGAATACGTAATATACGAGGACATTTAATATATATATATATATATATATATATATATATATATATATATATATATATATATATATATATATATATATATATATATATATGCATGTGTCATATATGAGGACCATTTTTAATTCATTGTTTACCTTATATCCGACTGCTTCGTAAACACATGAATCATGACGCGCACCTGATGGGAAATTTGGGGTTCCCATTCTTACTTTGGCCTCCTCTCCTAAGTTGGGCACCCGTCTGACCTGGACGGATCCTAACTTCGGCACCCATTCTAACCTGGGCGCCTATTCTGTTCAAGACATTTATTCCAACTTGGGCATTCCACTCAGAACAGTGGCTGTGTTGGATGCTGGAGCTTATTTAATTTTTTTTTTCTCCCGTCCATTTAAAGACTAATAGAATCATTGTTTCACCCTGTTACCTCAGTGCACTAACTAGAAAAGGTACAAATTGGTTCTTGAAATTGGGTAAACTAAATAGGTGTGCAAATTGGTGAAATAAATTGGATGTTAAGATTGGTTGAGTAAATTGGGTATAAAAAAATCGGGTGAATGAAATTTGGAGTACAATTTAGGTGAGTAAATTGGGTATACAAATTGGATGTACAAATTGGGTGAATAAATTGGATGTATAAATTGGATGAGTGAATCGGGTGAGTAAATTGGGTATACAAATTGAGTGAGTAAATTGGGTATACATATTGGGTGAGTGAACTGGGTATACAAATTGGGTGAGTAAATTGGATGTGCAAATGGGATGAGTAAATTGGGTATAAAAATACGGTGAGTAAATTGGGACGTGATGACTCCCGCGGCCAGACGCGTCCCGGGACGCGTCCATCGTCCTGGGACACGTCCTAGGGATAGATCCATCGTCCTGGGACACGTCCCAGGGATAGATCCCGTGTCCCAGGACACGTCCCAGGGATAGATCCCTCGTCCTAGGACACGTCCTAGGGATAGATCCCTCGTCCTGGGACACGTCCTAGGGATAGATCCCTCGTCTTAGGACACGTCCCAGGGATAGATCCCTCGTCCTAGGACACGTCCTAGGGATAGATCCATCGTCCTAGGACACGTCCTAGGGATAGATCCCTCGTCCTAGGACACGTCGCAGGATAGAACCTTCGTCCTAGGACACGTCCTAGGGATAGATCCATCGTCCTGGGACACGTCCCAGGGATAGATCCCTCGTCCTAGGACACGTCCTAGGTATAGATCCCTCGTCCTAGGACACGTCCTAGGGATAGATCCATCGTCCTGGGATACGTCCTAGGGATAGATCCATCGTCCTGGGACACGTCCTAGGGATAGATCCCTAGTCCTAGGACACGTCGCAGGATAGAACCTTCGTCCTAGGACACTTCCTAGGATAGAACCCTTGTCCTGGGACACGTCCTAGGGATAGATCCATCGTCCTAGGACACGTCCTAGGGATAGATCCATCGTCCTAGGACACGTCCTAGGGATAGATCCATCGTCCTAGGACACGTCCTAGGGATAGATCCCTCGTCCTAGGACACGTCGCAGGATAGAACCTTCGTCCTAGGACACGTCCTAGGGATAGATCCATCGTCCTGGGACACGTCCCAGGGATAGATCCATCGTCCTGGGACACGTCCTAGGGATAGATCCCTCGTCCTAGGACACGTCACAGGATAGAACCTTCGTCCTAGGACACTTCCTAGGGATAGATCCATCGTCCTGGGACACGTCCTAGGGATAGATCCCTAGTCCTAGGACACGTCGCAGGATAGAACCTTCGTCCTAGGACACTTCCTAGGATAGAACCCTTGTCCTGGGACACGTCCTAGGGATAGAACCCTCGTCCTAGGACACATCCTGGAGGGTGAATCCCTCGTCTTCAGACGTCCTGCGTCCGGGAGGGGACATACCCAGACGCTGTGTTGAACAGGTCGTCTTTCACGCACGACCTGATGGCGGTGCTGGTGGAGACAGAGGTCGTTCTTGATGGAGGTGGTCGTGCCCAAGGGGTCGTACCGTCGTGCTCAAGGGTCGTACCGTCATGCCCAAGGGGTCGTACCGTCGTGCTCAATGGGTCGTACCGTTGTGTTCAAGGGTCGTACCGTCGTGCTCAAGGGATCGTACCGTTGTGCTCAAGGGTCGTATACCGTCGTGCCCAAAGGGTCGTACCGTCGTGCCCAAGGGGTCGTACCGTCGTGCCCAAGGGATCGTACCGTCGTGCTCAAGGGTCGTATACCGTCGTGCCCAAGGGATCGTACCGTCGTGCTCAAGGGGTCGTACCGCTGTGATCAGGGGTCGTATACCGTCGTGCTCAAGGGATCGTACCGTCGTGCTCAAGGGTCGTACACCGTCGTGCCCAAGGGGTCGTACCGTCGTGCCTAAGGGGTCGTACCGTTGTGCCCAAGGGGTCGTACCGTCGTGCTCAAGGGTCGTATACCGTCGTGCCCAAGGGATCGTACCGTCGTGCTCAAGGGGTCGTACCGCTGTGATCAGGGGTCGTATACCGTCGTGCCCAAGGGATCGTACCGTCGTGCTCAAGGGTCGTACACCGTCGTCCCCAAGGGGTCGTACCGTCGTGCCTAAGGGGTCGTACCGTTGTGCCCAAGGGGTCGTACCGTCGTGCTCAAGGGTCGTATACCGTCGTGCCCAAGGGATCGTACAGTCGTGCTCAAGGGGTCGTACCGTCGTGCTCAAGGGACGTACCACCGTAACCCAAGGGGTCGTACCGTCGTGCTCAAGGGGTCGTACCGTTGTGCTCGGGGGTCTTACCGTCCTTTCCAATGGGTCGCACCGTCGTATCCAAGGGTCGTACCGTCGTGCTCAAGGGTCGTATACCGTCTTACTCAAGGGTCGTACCGTCGTGCACAAGGGTCGTATACCGTCTTGCTCAAGGGTCGTACCGTCGTGTTCAAGGGTCGTATACCGTTGTGCTCAAGAGGTCGTATACCATCTTGCTCAAGAGGTCGTATACCGTCGTGCTCAAGGGTCGTATACCGTTGTGCTCAAAAGGTCGTATACCGTCGTGCTCAAGGGTCGTACCGTCGTGCTCAAGGGTCGTATACCGTCGTGCTCAAGGGTCGTATACCGTCGTGTTCAAGGGTCGTACCGTCGTGCTCAAGGGTCGTATACCGTCGTGCTCAAGGGTCGTATACCGTCGTGTTCAAGGGTCGTATACCGTTGTGCTCAAGGGTCGTATACTGTCGTGCTCAAGGGTCGTACCGTCGTGCTCAAGGGTCGTATACCGTCTTGCTCAAGGGTCGTATACCGTCTTGCTCAAGGGTCGTATACCGTCGTGCTCAAGGGTCGTATAACGTCGTGCTCAAGGGTCGTATACCGTCGTGCTCAAGGGTCGTATACCGTTGTGCTCAAGGGTCGTACCGTCGTGCTCAAGGGTCGTATACCGTCGTGCTCAAGGGTCGTATACCGTCGTGCTCAAGGGTCGTATACCGTTGTGCTCAAGGGTCGTACCGTCGTGCTCAAGGGTCGTATACCGTCGTGTTCAAGGGTCGTACCGTGTCGTGCTCCTGGGGACGACACGGATATAACGAAGCCTCCCAACGACCCCTCGTAACAGGGCTATGGTAACGAGGCAATGACCTCGTTCGCCAATTAGACCTACGGCAAACGGTACCCAATTAGGCGAGAGCCGTCAACAGAATACGTCTTCGGGCCAAGAGGGTGTTATCCCGAGCGTCAGTAAGGCCGTTGTTACATCAAGGTCGTCAGAGTCAGTTCGCCATACGTTCGATGGTCTGTTATAACGACCAGTTTGGTCGTTATACTCGGGTCGTCTTTAAGATTCGATATATCCAGGTATATTGTAGGGTATCTGTTGCCAAGGTGAAGTAGACTTTAAAGTAGATTCATAAAGTAGACTTTTTAAAGTAGAAGTAGTTCATTGCACCACAGGCCTGCCGTCCGGGTTCGAATCCTGGGCGGCGCGGTATTCGGCCCACACTCAACCCAGGTGTTCATCCGCCCTCACCCCCACCCCACCCCCACCGGAGGCTGATCGTTAAATGCTTAGCTGACATAGACAGGTGTGTGTGTGTGTGTGTGTGTGTGTGTGTGTGTGTGTGTGTGTGTGTGTGTGTGTGTATGTGTGTGTGTGGTGTGTATGTATGTGTGTGTGTGTGTTTGTTTGGTGTGTGTGTATGTGTGTGTGTATGTGTGTGTGTGTGTGTGTGTGTGGTGTGTGTGTGTGTGTGTGTGTGTGTGTGTGTGTGTGTGTGTGTGTGTGTGTGTGTGTGTGTGTGTGTGTGTGTGTGTGTGGTGTGTGTGTGTGTGTGTGTGTGTGTGTGTGTGTGTGTGTGTGTGTGTGTATGTGTGTGTGTGTGTGTGTGTGTGTGTGTGTGTGTGTGTGTGTGTGTGTGTGTGTGTGTGTGTGTGTGTGTGTGTGTGTGTGTGTGTGTGTGTGTGTGTGTGTGTGTGTGTGTGTGTGTGTGTGTGTGTGTGTGTGTGTGTGTGTGTGTGGTGTGTGTGTGTGTGTGTGTGTGTGTGTGTGTGTGTGTGTGTGTGTGTGTGTGTGTGTGTGTGTGTGTGTGTGTGTGTGTGTGTGTGTGTGTGTGTGTGTGTGTGTGTGTGTGTGTGTGTGTGTGTGTGTGTGTGTGTGTGTGTGTGTGTGTGTGTGTGTGTGTGTGTGTGTGTGTGTGTGTGTATGTGTGTGTGTGTGTGTGTGTGTGTGTGTGTGTGTGTACGCCCATAGATGGAAATGTGAGTGCGCGTTTGTGTACATCAAGAGGCATTTTGTACATATGCACATGTACGGAATGAGACGGGAGCAACAGGGATGTCACACACACACACACACACACACACACACACACACACACACACACACACACACACACACCTGCTCTCTGACATCTGGATTCCAGCACATGTGTGGAACAGACCACCTGTTCTTCCCCCCCCTCTCTCTCTCTCTCTCTCTCTCTCTCTCTCTCTCTCTCTCTCTCTCTCTCTCTCTCTCTCTCTCACCTCGGCTGTGGGGAGTGAGACAGGGGTCATGTCATTTCCATCGAGTGTTCTATGCGGGTGTAGGCCAGACGCACGCGAAATAGGGGGTTCGCACGTGCGTGCAGGTGCGGGTGCTTGCATACAGGCATTCGGTGCTTCTTGGTACATGTATGTATGTGAGCAGTGTATGATTGTACTTGTGTGTGCAAGTATATGTGTGTTTCGTATGTGCTTTGTGTAAGACTGATACATGTGTACATGTATATATGCCTGTGTATTCTTGCATGTGTATTTGTGTGTATATGTGTGTATGAACGTCTTCGTCAATTAACCAGACACGACTGAGCAGCCATATATATATATATATATATATATATATATATATATATATATATATATATATATATATATATATTATCCCTGGGGATAGGGGAGAAAGAATACTTCCCACGTATTCCCTGTGTGTCGTTGAAGGCGACTAAAAGGGGAGGGTGCGGGGGATTGGAAATCCTCCCCTCTCGTTTTTTTTTTTTTTTACTTTTCCAAAGAAAAAAAAGAACAGAGACGGGTGCCAAGTGAGGATAATCCCTCAAAGACTCAGTCCTCTATTCTTAAACGCTACCTCGCTAACGCGGGAAATGGCGAAACAAAGCCCGGAGCACCATGATCTTCACCGCCTCACAACATCAGTTTCCCCTGGAAAGAATCACTCGCTAACGAGCCCTCCATATATATGTCAAGGGTCGTTCAGATACGAACCCAGTACCTCCCTTATCTAATGGCTTATCAGACCCACATCCCCTCTCCCTAACTGCTTGTTAGCCTTAACTCCTCCTCGACGTCTGTCACAATGCTCGTTCCTGCCAGACTTGAAGAACCCTTCCTGGCGACAGGTACATATGTGAGAAGGGATGTGCGCTGCTTCTATTGATTTCTTCTCCCTCTTACCCATTTACGTATCGTTGCTCCCCCCTTACACTCGTCTGTGGGACCCAGTCAGGAAGGGGGCGAGGGGGAGGGGGGGGGGGGGGATGAAGGCTGGGGCAGCCAATCAGAGGGGATGGTGGGTACTACAGGTCAAGGCACCCACACGACCCCTAGTGTATATGTTCAGCTTGTGAATTCATTATTCTTTCAGAGGAAACTCGTGTGAAATGTTCAAGATTACGATCTTCCGTTACTCAGTCTTGTGTCTCAACGCTCCACCCTACCTCTCATCTGTCATGGATGCCAACAATATATGTATATAGATAGATAGATAGATCGATAGATAGGTGTGTGTGTGTGTGTGTGTGTGTGTGTGTGTGTGTGTGTGTGTGTGAGCTGGAAGGGTAGGTAAATACAAGAAAGCTGAGTCTTATTCTCGTAATGTTATGGCCTGCGCAGAAGCCTTCTTCAGAGAAACTAGCATACAGACACATGAGTCTGTATACCTCCACACGAGAGTGCTACCTCGTCGCTCCGCGTGCCTTATCCTCGGGCCACCGTGTTTCACCTTCCTCCGCCGTGTTCCCCTAATTCTGCCATGGTCATTTGTGCCGCTGGTCCGGCCCAGCGTATAATTTCGGTGTACTATTATAAAATTCTGAGCCTTTCCAAAACAACCAGAACTATAGTAATAGACTTCTCATTAAAGAAAGACATTTGTGAAGAACATTGATATGTGTCTATGTATTTGTCAATCCGTCCACGAGCGATTGAGATCAGCGACGGGTCGTTAAAGTCGTCAACAAAGGGTCGTCGCATCGTTAGCACGACCCAATGATCACGACATCGATCGAAGAATATGTTCACACGAACGACCCCGACGGTGCTGGAGTCTTTGACACCTTCAGTAGACCTTAGCCCCCGCCCCTTCCTTCCCAGTCAGTGACTCGTGGAAAGAATAATTGAAAATTGAAAATGATAAGTATGTCAATATAGCCTTCATTTTGTGTTGCAGTATATAGTCTCTCGTTTGACCAGACCTTGAAGGTAATGTTCGCTATATTCTCCGGGTTAGTGAGGTGTTTCTGAGACTAGAGCTTCGTGAGGACGTGTAGAGGAGCAATGTGGTTGGTGCTTCGATCTGGCTGTGCCGTAGCTTACTGAGGAAATGCTACGAAAGCTGGATTTTATGGTTCGATCGTAAGTGTTGCGAGGTGGTGGAGTGTTGCAATACCCAGTGGATGAGGGAGTGGTGTTGCCTCACTGGCTGAAGCAGTGTTGTTTGTGCTGCCTCGTACGTAAAGTCTTCCCTGGCCCGGCGCCTTTGCCACCGTCGCTGCCTCCCTCCGGAGAACCAGGCCCTTCCCGGCCACCATGAGTGTGGAGACCAACCTCCCCCCTGCTCCCTCCGACGGCGGTGGTCGCTACGCGGACGACCGCCGCTACAGCTACTCCGACTTCGAGCTGCGGTGCGCCAGCGCTCGAGTGGTGCGTCCCCAGATGACCTCCCAGAACGGCGTCATCACCATCAACCCCAACTCCGAGATCCCCCGCAGCGTCGACCTCCGGAGAGCCAAGTCCCTCCGGGTGGGCGGGAAGAGCAACGAGTCCCCGCAGAAGAGATACTCCGTCATCTTCGATCTCCCGGGAAGGAGGGATGAGGGCGACGTGGCCGCCAACCAGTCCAGCGCCAATGGCCGACAGGGACCGAGGAAGCCGCCACGGCTGAACATCCCCGAAGAAGTGGAGGACGAGGACGCTAGGCTCGAGGCGCAGGTGGAGGAGGAGAGCCTGGGCACCGGGTTCAACACCGTGGCGCTGAGGAAGAGCATCGTCAGCAGCTTGGAGAGGGTGTGCAACATGAGCGGCAAGGACGAAGCGGGGAACTCCTCCTCCTCCTCCGCCGCTGAAATGGCGAAGAACAGGAGGAAGGGCTCAGCCCCGTACGTCCAATTCCAGGACGAGGAAGGCGACTGGCGACGCCACAGCATACGACGCATGTCGCATTACGAGCCCTTCGACTACACCTTTAAGGTGAGTGGACAAGACAAGACCAGACACCCTCCACTCCCTCTGTTGTTCCCTCCTCCCGCAGTCAGTAGCCACATGGACCCAGTTTCCAGTCTTGCTGACCTTGTAAAGGCTTCCCTCACCAGTGCTGAAGGTCTGGAAGACTTGGCGCACCAGGTCTGGAAGCTGGTCCACACACACACACACACACACACACACACACACACACACACACACACACAGGTCACCATTACAGAACACAGACTGACACTGATGTACAGACACACGAAGACAGAGGCGTACAGACAGTCCCACATAAACACAAAGGGAAACAAGCCAAATGCAGACGTACAGACCTATTTAGACAGTACGTAGCCGGAGGAAACACACGCCACAGACACAAGCTGGCTTTGACTAAGTCATACATTGCTCAGAAACAGATGAACACAGGCTCATAGACACAAATAAAGGCACAGGTATACACATATACACGACGGACATAAAAGAAACAGACTAACACGAACACTTGCCTAAAGACACAGACGGCAGTACGATACTCAGACACACAGACACTTAACAGGCCTCCCAACAGACATAAATACACACAGACAGAGCAGGGACGACGCAAAGACACGGAAAACACAGCCATTTACACAGACACTGGGATGTACAGACAACGTAATTATGAACAGACAGACTTCCGGACCGACCCATCCAGCCACATGTGGCAAGAGACATACAGACACACAGACCTCTGTGTTATCAACTGTCTTCCATTTAAGACGTGACTCTAGAGTAAATTATACAATCAGTTAGTCTGAGGAGGCTCAGAGCAAGTCTGCAGGACTGAGATTAGGCTTAATTAGTCTCCAGGTCGTTTCATTAGTGTGAATGAGGGTAATTCGTGGGCAAGGAATTAATCTAGATTTATGAAGGAGGCTGTGTCATGGGTAAGAGGGAGACTGGTGTATGATCAAGCGAAATGGCAAGAGGTTCCAAGTGTATGAAACAAATGCAAGACGGTTTGGAATACATTTTATAGGATTCATTATTATATATGTTCTCTTTATAGGGATACATTTATGCATATGGATACCCATAGCATTTTTTTTCCCTTTATTATCCGCCGTATGCATACAAATAGATTCCTCCCCCACCACACCCCACACACCCATCCTACCCACACATACACAACCATTCCTACACACCCGTAATACACACATGCCTCTATATGTACATGTGTTTATGTGTAAGTTAGTGTGTCTTTATGTACGTATCCTATGTTACATAGTCACCTATAAATAGCGTCCTATAATGGGGCATCCACAGCGCCTAGGAACTCAGCCACGTCCACCTGGTCGGACCAAAAATGATAAGCGACGTGATGTTGTATGTCTGTTTGGACTGGGTGAATGTAGGGCAGTTGAGGAGCAGGTGTTTGGTGTTCGCCGTGATCAGGTTGCGTGTTGCCCATGACTAGTTCAATGCTGTGCCTGAACTGATGGTTGTTATTTTGGAAGAAATGGCCAGGGTCCATAGCACAGACGAGAGACTTAACTCGTATGTGTCTAGGGAGTGCAGTAGCGGGCGGGTTCATGTCTGTTGGATCTGTGCTTGACAATTGGATTAAAGGAACGATTATTTTGTGTTTATTGGGTCACCTGGATGTGAGTGTGTGTTGTCATTTGTGGCGTGTGGCCTGGAGTGGGAGGTCGGGGTGTGGGTTGGTTGAGGTAGGAAGATGGGAGGTGAGATTTTTAACTACTTAATGACGATTAGGGAGGAGAGAGAATGGATGGTTGATCTCTAGGATAGCGTTACTGACCATGAGTCAGGACGGTACCCGCATGGGTTTGAATTCTGGGCGCAGCAGTCGGCCAACAGACGAACCCCAGCTGTTCACCCTCCCATCGGGGCTGGTCGATAAATGGGTAATTGGCTGAAACTGGTGTGTGTGTGTGTGTGTGTATGGGTACTTACCTTAGGCTGGGATGTTTCTGTGTGTGTGGTGTGTGTGTGTGTGTGTGTGTGTGTGTGTGTGTGTTGTGTGTGTGTGTGTGTGTGTGTGTGTGTGTGTGTGTGTGTCTGTGCGTAGCTGTAAAGGTATGGTACATATATACAAAGTTAAAAGATAAGGCAACACGAGAGTGTGGAACTCTTTCTCACCATAACACACACATGATACTTACATGCGGGTATAATTGTCTCCCCCAGCTTCCCATCCATCATGTATATCGAAGTGTATTCATGTGTATAACTGTAAAACTTGTGAACTATACCTGTATCCATATGTATGAATGTATACATGGTTTATATACACATATAAAGAGTCCCTCTGTCCCCCTTTATACACGTCAATAGAATCATTCCCTTTGGCCTTGTTTGACCTCTTACTTGACCTGGTCACTACCACCTGGTGTGACCCCTCCTCTCTCTCTAGAGACTGACCTCCCGTGACCTCTCTCTCTCTCTCCCCGCGTCTGCAGGTCATGCTGATCGGGGACTCGTGTGTGGGCAAGACCTGCTTGCTGACCAAGTTCAAGGATGGGACCTTCCTCTGTGGTGCTTTCATCTCTACCGTCGGCATTGACTTCAGGGTACACTCTCCTGCAGAGTCCTCCTCCTCCTCCTCCTCCTCCTCCTCCTCCTCCTCCTCCTCCTCCTCGTCTTCCTCCTCCTCCTCTTCTTCTTCTTTTTCTTCTTCTCTCTCCTCCTCCTCCTCCTCCTCCTCCTCCTCCTCCTCCTCCTCCTCCTCTTCCTCTTCCTCTTCTTCTTCTTCTTCTTCTTCTTCTCCTCGTCGTCGTCGTCGTCCTCCTCCTCCTCTTCCTCCTCAAGCCACGCCACTCCTCCTCCAGATGCATCAGGGCTGCTGACCACAAAGTTACTCCTGAAATAATCTCAAAATGGGTTTCCGACCAAAGTGTTGTGGTAGGAGGGCGAGGGGTATGGGGTGGGGCCCGAGCCTTTGTGGATCCGGGGGTTGTTGACGTACCATCTGCGCCTGACGGAAACGGTACCATTAAGGTACTGCATGGTACACGTACCTCACTGTAAGGTACAGCCATGTACCTCTGGCTAGATGGTACGCTTGACCACACACTTCGCCAAGGCACCGCGATCCACTTGAAGATCTGCGGTTGCCTGTTGCATAGTGACCTGCATGTTGCATAGTGACCTGCATGTTGCATAGTGACCTGCATGTTGCATAGTGACCTGCATGTTGCATAGGTCAACACATACGTCGGTTGGTCGATACGCGCGTGCGATTAACTTTCCACACACACACACACACACACACACACACGCCGCTACGCCGATTCGAACCCCGCACCCCGGAATGATACGAGCATCATCTCGCTGCTCCCCACTACCAGATGGTCCCCAAATTAAACGGCAAATCACCAGCAGTTCTTCACGACGTGTTTCATGTGGAATATAGTCATGTAAACAGAAAACGGTGTTAGGTTCCTTCCTCGTGTGTCACAACCCCACCTTCGAGAAAGCCTTTTAAAAAGGCAGAGTGACTGGTATAAATTGAATATTGATTAAGGTAAACGTTGATTAACGAGATGAAATGCTGATCAGCAGCCTTGCTTCAGTGTGTCTGTCACAGCTGGCCCAGGCTGGTGATGGGCTATTACAGAAACTAAAGGGAGATTCATTAAGGCAACCAGGGAGAGGGAGATTAATTAGGGCAGCCAGGCAGAGAAGGTTTGCTCCCTATCTCCAAGCACTGGTTCGTGCCAGAGACATGGCGCGAGTGAGAGAAGCGACTCCAGGATTTTACGTAAACATTGGAAAATAATTGGTTGTTTGGGGGTCATTACGTGATGAAAAGGTAATTTCAAAAGCGACATATACACACTCTCACTACGTTTATAGTCCATGGGGAGGAAGGAGAGAGGAGGCAAAGACTTCAGTTCAGGTGTTCAATCTGTGTTTTCTCAAAAGCATATATGAAGGTGTGAAGCAAATGGTTCGATGAGTGTAGTTCGTGGACGAAGAGATGTTGGAATGAAATGAAGGAGAATATATATATAAAAAATAAAACAAGAAAGGTATGACAAACACTGAAAGCGAACGAAGAACTGTACCTCTGACTCACTGAAACCCAGACACCTGAAGCAGTGAAGTACCTGAAGTATTTAGCAAAATTGTGGTACCCTGTGTTGAAGATCGTTCAAATGAAGTGGTGAGGTGGCACTTAAATGGCCATGGGCGAAGTGAAGTAACCTTTCAACACCAAGAGAAAAAGAAAGAAAAAAAAAGCTGGTGATAGCTAAGTTTAAATGAAAGCTTCTGTCAAGGTATAGTCAAGAGCTTGAT